>NC_142805.1:69525257-69825257 GCF_049724085.1 Artemia sp. Qi Xiang Cuo | reverse complement strand
TGTAATAATGCACATATATGGCTCAAAAGTGCTGCTGATGCCTATTACTGACCTAACCAGTGAAAAGATGTCCACTGATGTTGTCAATTTGTCTTATTTCTTATATTTTTTTCCTGTTAAAAATCATGATTTCGAAAATTTCAGGGGGGCTGGGCCCCCAGGCCCCCCCCCCTAAATACGCCACTGCCCACCACCCTATGTTCAGAAGTCATCTTACTTATTCAAACAATGGTATGATTGAAGAAAAATGCAAGAGAAATAGGAACTTCTTAATGCTAAATTTAAATTTTTTTGCCGCTTTGAAGCATAATACAGCTCTTTAGGATTAATTATTTCCTAAAAAGTGTGTGTTAGAGGCAGATCCAAAGAAAAATACAAGTCTCAGTGCATTTCTCAGAGTTTTATGGCGCTTTGTGCCAGAAGGTGCTGTTCTAGGCCATTCAAGAACAAAGAAAACAAGATTTTGGGGATTTTTACAGATCAGTGTTGTATCCTACATCTCTCTAAGATGTAACACAAGAGATCTTTTTTTCTTTGTCCTTGTCATGTATGGTTAGTGTGGCTTCAAACCTCATCTAGGCCATTCACTCATTTTATTTTATAAGCAAATAAAGAAAAATGAAATTTCTTAATTCTGAACTTGTAAAAATTTTAGACCCTTCACTGCACAATATTTGCTTCATGTTTTAGCTTCTCTAAAATAAGTGTTTAAGAGATGCTACTATAAGGAATATTATACTTTTTAGCGATATATTTCAAAATTTCGGCCGCTTCGCGGCAGAAATTATTTTCTCAGACTATTCACTAACCCTGTAATATAAATTTTCACCACTTCAAACTTTATTATAGAATTTAGTTTGCATATTTTATTTTTTTTCTGCACATTTTTGTAGTCCTCCCAAAGGAAAAGGAGTAGTGACACCCTTGGCTACAACTAGAAATATTTAAGACAAACAATGTACTTTTATATGTTAACCCCCCCCTTCTCGAAATCCTGGATCTGCCACTATTTCTAAGTCGTAAATATAAGAAGACTTGTCCAATTTTGCGCCGCGATGCGGCAATAATTTTGGAAGTTTGCCCCCTCAATGGTTGAGAACATTGTTGGCCAACAATGAAACCTCAAAAATGGTTTAAATACCTTTTTTCACTTCAAATTCAATAGTATACCGGTAAATTCTAACCTTATCAAAACAACAACTTTCTTTTATAGTTTAAAAATGTTCAGAAAAATTTAAAATTTTCTTATTTCCTTGCTCAAACTCACAAAAGACAAGACATTTGTTGCTCCTTTTGACCAACAATATATGGTATGTGTCATAAAATCTTTGTTGAATATGACAAAAAGATTGGTGATCAATCAAGTCACAGAAGAATCTAGATAGAAAAGCAATATCCACTTGCATTTACATGCATTCCATTTCCATTGTTTAAACCATGCCCTGGTGAAGGCCTCCAAACTGGACGTAATCCAAATGCTGTTAGGGTATTTGCAAGAAGTAGTTGTCTTTTTTTCCTCTTCCCCCAAACGAACTGAGTCTTTAGCTTCTGCTACACACGAAAAAAAAAGTTGCTTTGTTATTCCGACACTGTTGAAAGGCATGATAGCGTGATTACTTTTCTGGAGTTCTTTATCGCTGTTGTATAGTCGAGAGTTTCGTCAAGTCCAGCTCAGCCCATTTTTTTTTTTTTTTTTTGTAGTAGACTAGTAAAAAATAAGCTCAGTAAACAGCTTACACATGAACCATCGTAGGCAAAGGGCACTGTGACAGTAATAGACTGGGTTGCTAGTAAATTTCTGAACTTCCGGTAGCTTTGAGCTGGTTCCCCCCCCCCCCCGCCTCCAAACCAAAATCCTAAATACGCCACTGCTTCTTACCTTATATTTTCTGTTTCAGAAACATGTACAACTCAGTGGCTTTGCTGAACAAACTGTTCCTCATATGACTGACCGAAGATTCAGAGAGCATTTTCGTCTTAGCAGGAAGTCTTTCCAGATACTGAAGAATATCTTATTAGAAGAAGACTTGACAAAAAGTCTGTTCCCATACGAGTCCCTTAATTCTTATGGAAAATCATCTAAAAACCCAGTGAGCTTCGAAAAAGCACTTTTGATTACATTGTGGTACCTCGGAAACTCTGCATCAATGAGAGGTGTGGGGGTAATATTTGGTATAGCTAAATCCACAGTTCATAAATATGTGCATTTAATCTGCAGGATACTCACTTCAACGACATCCAAAGTGATTCTGTGGCCAAAAACCCACAATGATCTGATGAAGACAGAAAGAGAGTTTTTCGATCAGTGTTCTATACCTGGTGTGATAGGTGCTGTTGATGGTTGCCATATTCGCATCCTCTGTGGTGATCTCTCACAGCAGAAAGCCTATACTAACCGAAAAGGTTACCGTAGTATGTTACTACAAGGCACTTGCAATGCCCGCAAAACGTTTACAAATATTATGTGTGGATATCCAGGGTCCTGCCATGATGCGAGAGTTTTCAGGAACAGTTTTTTAAGACAAGTCATTTTGGGAAACCCAGCTCAGCTAATCCCAAGGGACAAACGAATCTTGGTGGATTCTGCCTATCCTCTTACTAGTGAAGTCCTGACTCCATACAAAGGGATTGGGAATCTGACAAGAAGACAAAAAAACTTTAATTTCAAGCATTCCTGTGGTAGGATTTGTATTGAATATACTTTTGTCCTACTAAAAGGCAGATGGAGGAAACTCTTGTGTGTAGATGCCGATCTTGAGTTCATCCCCTATATAATCAACAGCTGTTCTGTACTACACAACATCTGTATGGCTCATGAAGATGAACTTGAAGAATGGTGCGTAGAAAACTGGAATGAAAATGATGGGCCTATGAGCTTCTACTTTAGTCAACCTCAGGCAAACTCTGAAGGCCGCAGGTTAAGAAATGAGATAGCTTCACGACTTCCAGGATCCTGAATAAAACTGCTAGATTTTCTCATACATGCCTGTGGTTTTTTTTTCTTTTTTTCTGTTCTGATTTTTTAAATATACTATTGAAGTGAAGGTCAGCCTACATTTGGCGAGCCACGCTGATGAAGAAATGGTTAAACTGTATTGGAAAAAATAAATATAATCACGAGATTTTCGCTGATGTTAATCTAGTGATGATCTCGTAGAGCGAAGCTCGGCCCATATTAACCGAAAGTTAAAAATGTATTTTTAAAAATTCTAGTTAGTGCAAAAAATTGTTTTTGATACTGATTTAGCAATGGCAATCTGGCGCTGGCAATTGCATTTCGATGCCATCTCTGGAACGGGTTGCGCTAGGAGGCTGGTTAGACCCTCTTTAGATTGGTCCTATCAAGTGTTCTTTCTGATATCAGAATAAACTCGAAAGGCCTCTTAGGCATGGTATGAAATGTAGCGAAATGTTTTATTTTTAAAACTTGGCATATCCGGCTAGTAATACTTGTTACCAGTACGATTGACGTACCTTAGTAGCTCTACAGGTAGCATCTTTGCCTTTCAATCTAGCGGCACCGGTTCGAGTCTCGGCTATCGCGCTTTTTCATAAGTTGCATGCCTTTATTTATTTAATTTTTTTCTATGTCAGTTCAAGGAAGCTCCAAGGTCTCTGCTGGAAATAAGCTTGTGAAGGTTATAAGGCCCAGCTTATGTACCAGCACAAGGCTCCTGATATGACAATATGCCATACATTTGGCATACTACTTTTTAGTACAGATATTTACAGAGGTTTGGTCACCAACAAGTTCGGAATAACAAAATACAGAGAGAAACTGAAGCACCTCCTTTATATTTTTCAGTACCTAATAGCTTCAATGCAGTATGTAAAGCTGGTAGTATACTCCTCTTGTTTTCTTATGCTTGTTTTGGCTTTTCCAGACTTGCGTGGCTTGTCAAACTTTGTTGTAAACAGTCAATCTTATCTTCGACGAGATTAACGTCAGTAAAAATTTCCACGGAAGGTGCAGATATTTCGACTTCCCTTGGCAGAAGTCCTCCTCAGTTGAGGTACTTTCACCACTTCCGCTTTAGATGTGTCTGCCTCCACTGCCATATAACGAGTGATCTGATTGTGAGTGATCAAGAGCCCAAAATAGCCACAGCAACACCTAGAGAGGAGACGCAGACTCAGGAACCATCTAGAGTAAAGAGATAGCAGAGATGTGGACTCTAAAGCAGCGAGGATCTCCGCCCAGGGAGATCACACATGGCACTGGAGACAGATACATCTAAAGCAAAAGTGGCGACGTCAATCTCGTCGAAGATAAGATGTACTGTTTATAAGAGTGCGTCTAAATTCGGCATTATCTGGAAAACTGGGTAGTGTAGACTGCTACTGCCGTTCCAGTTTTCCGTTTCTGGGTATGGCACACTTTCGTCAGCATGGATCACCAGAATTTAGTCCGTTGTGGCTTATCTAAAAAAAAAAAGAAAACCACTGATAGCACACAAATACCTTAAGGCTGATTTAAACAGGAGGGAATTTTTTTTTTACTCAATTAGTACAAAATTCAAAAAATTCTACGCTACATGTCTATCAAATTCAAAAAGTACTGAAATCAACTGAATAGCCTTGAACACTATTTTCAAACCGGAACAAAATCACAGCATTTTAGGGTCACAAGAAAAAAGTCTAACAGAATCAGTTTGATTTCCTTTGTCGTTTTGACTTGCGGTCATCTTCCGAATCGGTGTCACTATCATACTTTGATGGCTTGTTTGCAACTAGGGCCCCAAAAAGAGCCAAAAATCTGTCCGTTTGCTCCTCTGCTTTTTTATCTCTGTTCTGTCTATAACTTATTTCCTCTGCCCTCATTTCATCCAGTTTATCTGCACGCTTCTTTTCATGTTTTAAATGTTCTCGAACAAAAGCATTATGCTGTTCTTTTTTCTGTTCACGCTCTTGCTGCTTCTGCTCAGTCTGCTTCAAAAACTCCTCGTGTTCCTTGCGCATACTGTATCTATTTTTGGATTTCCCAGGTAGTACGTTTCTTGAGCTGGCTTTGTCACTGTCAATTCCCTCTGGGTCTGAAGGCAAAAAATCGTCGACTGACTCTAACTCTAGTGAAATCCTGCTACTCTGCTTAGCTGCTTCTTTTGTATTAGCATGTTTATCATCCACGTTTTTCAAGCTAAGGGTTGGGGAGAGCTTCTTTGTCACAATGATTTCTGCTTCCACAGGAACGGAGCCAGAGCTAGATGGAATGTCAAAGGAATCAAAGACAACTGGTGGACAGATTGAGTGCGAATCTCCTTCTATGTCTATGACGTCATCGAAGAACGGAGGCTTATCTTTGGTGCCATTGCCCGTCTGATTAATATGACACTTGTATGTACGGACACTCTTCAACAGTGCTCCCCACTTATTTGAAATTTTCTCCCTTGTCTTGGGACCCAAGTTGAATCCCGCTTCTGTCATGATACTTGAGATTTTGACCCATAATCCTCGGCTGTTTCCGCTCTTGTACACTTTATGTATGTCACGCTCCCGCATGAGAGACAAGAGGTACTCTGTTGCCTTTGTATCGTTCAGTCTACTGCCTTTGATTTTCCAGATTTCATCTGTTGTTGGAGTGTAGCCATTCAGCAGGCCATTGTTCCGATCAACATCATCTCTTGCTGATATGTTAGCTTCCTCAGTAACGTTGTAGACTTCAGTGACTCCTATAAAAAATGAAATGAAAATATGCCAGGAAACATATCACCTAAAATTCTACTTCAAAGCATTCCATTGATGTAGCATCATGGTTGCAGCGGTAGTAACCGAAAATTCAAAAATGTGTTTTGAAAAATACTAGTTAGTGCGAAAAAAAATTTTTTGATACCGATTCAGGAATGGTAATTGATATTCATTACCATTGAAATCGCCATGGTCAAAAATCTTGAACCGGAGGTTTACATCCCCCCATCGCGAAAACTAACGAAACCCCTTATATCGACGAAATCCGTTTCAATGTCCCCCTTTTTTTCGCTAGCGCTAGCCGATCACTGGATTGTCGCAGAGAGTCGTTTAAAGGCTCAATCGAAAGCGTATGCTTAAATCTAGTGCCTTTTAATAAAATTAGACTGATTTCGCCACATTAAATTGCCATATGACACCAAAAACGGCAAATTTTTGTACCATCTCCGGAATGGGTGGGTCTACGAAACTGGTTAGACCGTCTCAAGAGAGGTCTTGTTAAGGGAACTCTATTGTATGAATATGAACCCGGTTGGTCACTTAGGCATGTTGCCAGATGCAACAAAATTATATCTAACAGAGAAATGTTATACTACTTAGATCACCCAACCTGGCATGGCTCAGTGGATAAAGCATTGGTCTCAAATGCTAAAGATCCTTGGTTCAGACCCAGGTGATGGAACTTTTTTTTGTATTTCGGTTTGTCAAGCTTTATCATTCAGTCAGTCAAGTTTGCGCAGAGAGAAGATTGTTACAGATACACAATTAGGATTTATTTCAATTTGAAAGTTGTTATGATCCCTTCTTTCTGTCTCCGTTTTCAGCTAGCATATATTGATAAATATTTTGCGAACATGAAGCGTAAGTGAAAATTGTGCGCAATTTTTTTTTTCACCTGCTACATTTTCTATTTGTTCTCTTTACATTATTATAGAAGAAAAGACATAATTTCTCAGTCGCTTTCTCCGTGAAGTAAAAAAAAAGAGCAAAAATTAATATAAAAAAAAAATGTTTTTGTGATGAAAGTGAGGAGCGAAGTTGAAACTTAAAAAGAACAAAAATTATCACCCCTCAAACCATGCCGTATACTTACATGTAAAATTGCTGTAAAATTAAGCTGTTTTAGTGCTTTACTGAAAACACTACAACAGCTTATACGCTATTATCTCGCTCCTTGAAAAAAACAGTCGCTATTATTAAACAATTGCCAGTCGCTCTCATCAATTATCGCCTCTGAGCCCAAGGGGCATATTTATTTGGTAGATTCGCCAGCTATATACTGAAAGCATGGGACAAAACAGTTCAAAGGTGAATTTTCTATTAGTTACTTGGTGTTGTTTTAAACTTTTATCAAAAAAACCAAAATTTTTTTTTCAATTAGATAACCATGTGCATACAGTAAACCTAGTTTCCAACGCATAATTCGCCTTTTTATTGTTCTGTTTTATTCTTGCAGTAAAGCGCTAGTCAATTTTACATGTAAACATACGGCATGGGTTGAGGGGTGATAATTTTTGTTCGTTTTAAGTTTCAACTTCGCTCTTCACTTTCATCACAAAAATATCGTTTTTTTCTATTAGTATATACACGGTTTCAATCATATATTTTACTTGCCATCATCTGGAGGCTGCACAGTATATGTTTTGACAACTGACTCTTCCTTCGGGAGTTCGAAGTGCAAATTCTCTGCCATCTCTTTTGTCACTATGTAAACAGTCTCCTCGTCACCTGAAAATAAGACCGTATAGTTTTGGACAGTATTCACCTGTGCAACACACAAACCACAGGATAGACCCCAAAGCCGCGCCGAAAAGTCGGCGGCGTGCCGACTTTTTCCGACTTTGAATTGAAGTTATCAAGTTTTTTGGGCAAGAGGTTGCATAGGTTGCATCAAGACTGGGCTGGGTAATTGTAGACAGAGAAAAGCCAAGACAGATAGTCCAAGTAATTGAGAGGCAAATGTTTCAATGGCTGGGGCACGGGTAAATGGCAGGAGTATGAATGACTCTCTTATTCGACACATACTTGTCAGGGTTGTTTTTGGTAAGGCATGCCGGCCTAGAGTCTTAGGCATGTTGATCAAGAATTTAAAAAAGAGGCAAACAAGGCACACCCGCCTACGGTCTTAAGAAGGTTGACCAAGAATTTAAAATTGAAATAGGACCATAAATTTGCTTGAAACAAAAGGCAAAACAATCGTTTAAAGCCATCTTTATCTTTCTAATAGTACCTATTCGTTGCCTAAGCTTAGCCCCATATTCTGAAAAAAATTGAATTTTTCACACATTTTTTAAATTTTTGGGTCACTTGCCCGAGACTCTGGGCGGGTGGGCGCCCCAAAATATTGTCCCAAATTCCTCTCTCAATTTATCACTTGTTCATGGATGCCCACCATCTCCAATCATTTTCCCAATAATATCTATTCATTGTCTCAGCTCAGTTTAGAAAATCTGATCCAATTTCCACAATTTCTTTCTGATTTTTCGGATGAAAAGAGGTAGGTAAAAGAACATTAGGCGATTCAGGATGTTAATATAGGCAGCGCAATCGCGCTGCCTAAGTAAAGAACAATGTTGGCACAATGTATTTTTTTCCATACCAGGGCAATTCGTATCGAGGAGTTGTCGTAAAAACTTCGAAAAGGGCTTATTCGATTGGAAACTGGAATAGCTAGTGCCCTTTTTAATAGTCGAAAGTGATTGGAAGGCATATAACACCCCTTCTACGCCCCCCATTTCCCCAAACACATCCAATAACAGTTTTAAGATAGCCAATTTGTTCAGAGTAACTGATTTCCAGAGAGAAAATATGTTTTTGAGGAGGTTACTCTCCCACAACCCTTAGGGAAGGGCTTTTCAGTTATGACCTGGGGGTATATAAGAACGATGTTGGCACAATGTATTATTTATTATTTTTTTCCTTTAGACCAGGGCACTTCGTATCGAAAAAGTTGTCGTAGAAACTTCGAAAAGGGCTCATTCAATTGGAAATTAGAGTGGCTTGTGCCCTTTTTAATAGTCGAAAGTGGTTGGAAGGCAGCTAACACCCCTTCCACGCCCACTACTTCCCTAAACACATCCAATAAAAATTTTGAGATAGCCATTTTGTTTAACGTAGTTGAGAGTTCTGGAAATTAGGTCTTAGAAGATGACAACCATCCTCACAGCCCTTAGGGCAAGGGTTGTAATTTATGCCCTGGGGGCATATAAGGTGTTTATAGAAAGCGCTGCCGTAGAAACTCAAAAAGGGTTCATTCGATTCGAAATCGAAAGGCCTAGTGCCCTTTTAAATAATCGAAAGTGATTGGAAGGCTTGACATTTTCAAACAGTTCGTGGTAATGAACTAAGTAAGGAGTGACCCGGCTCAATGGTAACCGAAACTCTAAAAAACGGAATTTTGATACCAATAGATACTTCAAAAGAATAAAATTTTAATTCTGATTTCAAAAATATAAGTTTCATCAAGTTTAATGTTACCAATCAAAAGTTACGCGCCTGAGAAAATTTGGCTGATTTTTGAAAAAAAGAGGGAAAGACCCCCTAGAAGTTATATAACCTTAATGAAAATCACACCATCATATTCAGCGTATCAGAGAACCCTACTGTAGAGGTTTCAAGCTCTTATCTACAAAAATGTGTAATTTTGCATTTTTGCTAGAAGAAAGATCACGGATGCGTGTTTATTTGTTTGTTTTTTCCCCAGGGGTGATCGTATGGACCCAGTGGTCCTAGAATATCGTGGGAGGGCTCATTCGAGCGGAAATTAAAAGTTTTAGTGCCTTTTTTAAGTGACCAAAAAATGGAGGGCAACTAGGTCCCCTCCCACGCTCATTTTTTCTCAAAGTCACCCAATTAAAATTTTGAGATAGCCTTTTTGTTCAGTATAGTCGAAAATTTAATAAATCGATCTTTTAGGATGACTTAATCCCCCACATTTCCCAAAGAACGGGCTGCAAGTTATGAACTTTGCCCATTGATTACATATTGTCTGTGTTATTGGGAAGCATGCGGACCTTTACAGGAAGGATTTTTTTCTGGTGGTGGGGGGGGGGATGGAGGAGGGGGTTACTCGGGAGAATATTTCCGTGGAGGATGTTTCTTTGGGGTAAGGGACATTTCTATGAAGGGGGCGCCGGATTTCCAAGCATTATTTAAAAAACGATCAGAAATTAAATTTAAAAAGACAAGTTTTTTTCAACTGAAAGTAAGAAGCAACATTAGAACTTGAAACGAACAAAAATTATTACATATATGAGGGGGTTCTCCCCCAAGTCAATACTTCGCTCTTTACGCTATAGTTTTTTTTAGTGCTTTCAAAAGAGCTATATATTCTATTTAAACGGCCTTTGTGATTCAGGGGTTTGTGAATTAAATTTTTTTTAACTTTTAACGTAAAAAGCGTGGTATTGACTAAGGGGAGAACCCCCTCATATAGATAATAACATATACGTAATAAAAAAAACAATAATAAAAAAACAAGCGATACGGCTCAATAGTAATCGAAACTTTTAAAAACGGAATTTTGATTTCAATAGATGTATCAAAAGAATGGGCTTAAAATGCTGATTCTAATTATATAAATTTTATTAAGTTTAGTATTACTCATCAAAGGCAAAAGTATTACTCATCAAAGGCAAAAATATCAAAAGAATGGGCTTATAATGCTGATTCTAAATATATAAATTTTATTAAGATTAGTGTTACTTACCAAAGGCTACGAGCCTGAGAAAATTTACCTGATTTTTTAAAGAGGGGGAAACATCCCCTACAAGTGAAAGAATTTGAATGAAAATCCCACCGTCAGATTCAGTGTATCAAAAAACCCTATTACATGGGTTTCAAGCTCATATCTGCATGAAACTAAATTAAACACTACTATTTGTGTCCAGATTTTTAAAAGGGTCTATGTTGTTAAATATTGCTGAAATTTTTTTTCCAGCATAAAAATAGCAGGCCAAACTATAAATTCTTAAAAAAAACGAAAAGATGCCAGCTCTAAAGGAGGCACAGCAGCAGTGTGCATCCCTAGGCATTGTAATCAGACAAGGTGCCTCCAAGTTTTTATCATTGAGTAACTGCACTGCCTTGTCTATATGAGGCGCCTTCTAAAGTTAGTGCTTCTGACTGTGTTAACCTAGAAGTAAAGGGTAGCTATATACAGCCTGGACTACTGGGAGAAAATCTGGATAAAATGAACCTGGACTCACTTAAATAAAAATCTGAGCTTTTTACTTGCCTGTTTTCTTGTACACATATTTTTCACCTTGGCCTCTATTCAAAAACGCATATTCACCAGGATCTATGTCCATTTTCTTCCCTTCCATCTTATCCTTTTTTTTGTCATCTACAGATAACTTTTTTCTATCTGGATAGGGACCAATTGAACACGCAACACGCACAAAGAGCAAGTTCCAAGTTTGAGGAAACAGGCAGTCGAACAGGCAACATGATGTTTCGTGTTTCGCAAAAAAACGAAGTTTTGTTAAAACATGCTGTTACGTGTTTTGTCGAAAACGCAAAAATGGCAAAACACGGTTAAACCATGGAACCAACCACGCAAAAAAAACGCCACTAGTATATTGGGACTTGCCGTTGGAGTTGTGAAATCATTCACATATCTCGGGTCTCTCATCACGAACAACGAATCTATCGAAACTGAAACTCAGTATCACATAGCCCCCTCAATCATGACCTGACTCTTTTGTTTAGTCATGTCAAAGCCCAGAATTACTCGCAGAAAAAGATGCATATTTCTAAGACCAGTTTAAACCAAGTTCTTCTGTATGATACGGAAACTTGGCTTACTACCGTTTCAGTCGGAAACGCCATAGATGTGGCTCAAACAAAGTTTCTCAGACGAATCGAATGGATTAAGCTTGTATAACTTAATGTCCAACCCTCAACTGTTTTCACTTAACAACCAGACCCCCTATTCGTGTCAGCTTGCTGCAGGAACTCGATTGTAGCTCAGCCCTCAGCCCACAGGTCAGTAGAAACGCCAGTCAAAATTGCTTTTAGATTCGATTCTTTGATACATGACTGAAAGCACCCGTGTTGAAGGCTTTGTTCTAGATGGAAGGACCGCCTTGATCGCTTCCTGTCATTGATGCAAAGCACTCGATACGCAGCTACCATGCTATCTCAGGACTCTCTGAACTCAATGCAACGAGTGGATTCTCTCACTATATTGGACCAGCCGGTACAATTAGTCAAGTAAATCAAAAAGTTGTCCCTACCAGAGAATAAAAATCACTAATTTGGCTGCTTCCTATACAAAATAGTTAAGCAAGAATGACTAGGTAGGTGCTCTGCTTTTAAGCGTACAATTATTGCCCTACTTATACAATAGGGTATAGCTAATATTTATAAAATATTGAATCAGAGTTCAAAGTGTATACAGCTGGCTTAAATCGGACATTTTATGGCTTAATTTAATCAGTAAGCCCTGTTTACCTCAGAAATTGTAAAATATTTCAAAGGTCTGCTATAAGCCGGTTTTTGTAATAATATCCGGTCAATTTTGAACTCTCCTTGATTATTAATGACGCTAGCCTAGTCCCACCCATAGGCTTATCCCTCGCTGTGTCTAATCGTTTCATTTACTCCACGATGACGGGTGAGAAACTGATTTAGAATGCAGTGCTAAATTCCTCCTTTCGAGCAAGAAAATTGCGGATTGCTTGTATTGATATTGCAAAAACTGCTTGTGAATTTTTAACCACTGATTTAAAACATGAAGCCAAGAAATTGTTGTTAACTGAAGCTGCTATTTCTACATATGCTACAGATAGACAAAAGATGTTTGATGATGTCGGAGATATCATTAGATGTCTTAATGTGTGATGAGCGTAAAGTGGTCCTACTTGTTTTGTCATTTTTGAACCTGATGAAGTGCCTGTAGTGCCCGGTGAAACAACTGCTAGACTTACTACAAAAGTCAATGAGTTATGCCTAAAGTTTAATAATCTAGCTGATTCTAAAATGCTCAAAGCTAATGTTGGTTCGTCGCATAACGGTTCATCCCAAGCTTCAAATCCTACCTATAAAGTCGTCTCGAAGAACCCATTCAAAATTTGTGGAATTATAATAGTAAAAATTGTGGAAATTAGAGCAAGACACTTCCCCTCTCCAGTCTTCAGGGCAAGGGTTATAAAATATGCCCTGGGGGCAAAGAAAGTTTTACCACTAGACTTGATACCATTTAGCCCTTACCGATAAGTGTTACGTGGATGTGCCCGAAACCTGTACGCCTGATACAGCATTTGGGCTATGAACTCTTTTGAATAAAATGGGTATGTTGAAATTTTGATTGTATGACATGGGGTTGGGGGGGGGGGAGGAGTACTCTCTGCCCTCCAAAAATTTAGGTAACCTAGAAAGGGAACTAGTAAATTAAATTTTCTTTTGAAGTAGCTATTTAAAATATCTCTATGAGATGTTCTGTTCACCATTTAGCCTCGCTAGAAAAAAAATAGTAAACGAAAGACAGGTCAGTATTACCTATGAAAAAAAGGATTTTCCTTGTTATTCAATATGGGGAACTGTAATTTACCTGTACTAGGGTTTGACCATTTTGATTCCAACGGCACGCTTTTCATTTGGATCTGACGCCATTTTTGAGATGTTTTTTTTTTTCAAAATTACCATAAATTTGTTTTTGCAATAAACTTTTACTTTTAAAATGAAGCGAAATAACAGTTACCATTCCGGAATCATTGTCAGTTGCAGCTGCTGCTGTAACCCTGATTCATAACGGTGTGAGGATTATAATTAGAAATAAGGAATCAATCGATTTCTTCTAACCTTGTAATTTCTTGCATTGTGTTCAATCATCATTTTCTTCGACAAAAACATCAAGACTATAGAAACATAAAGTGAAGCCAAGAAGCAGTACAGAATATACAAATATAATTTGTGTTTTTTTTTGTGACTGCAAAAAAAACTGCTATATACATTGAAAATTTAGAATGGTATCCTACTAAAAGAAGCAGCTTGAACGAGCCAAGTAAAATCACTATAGACGCAGAGGTCACTGCTACATGTATGTTTTCACTTGTCAGTAGTGTTATTATCGTTAAAAAGAACATGAGAATTACAGCAATATTCTCAAGGCTGCACCAATATTTTTTTCTCATTTCTCAAGTCTTTGATCATTTGAAAACCTGCACAACAATTAAGTCCTGATGTTAAGGTTCCAAGAAAAGTCATTATCACTGTCAAATCTATGTTTATCCCAGTCTTATGATCCCTGCCAAGTATGGTTGTCACATTCCTATGATTTCTAGCCACTTGTTTAGTTAGCACAATATAGCTAGTAAGCATGCCAATCATTATTAGAAACATAATAATGTTTAGCCAGAAAGTCCAACTAATTTTATGTCATTTATAAGAAACGAAGCTTCTTATAATAGGGTGATACAAAAGTGACTGAAGACGGTCTGATGAAGCAATTTCTTGCATAATATTTGTTTTTGAGCTTGTGACAAGTCTTGGCATTATATAGTCATGTTCTGTTTCAGTTGATTCTATACTAGAATTTACAGGGGCCTAGAAAAATGAGTAGTAGAAATTTAGGCTGAATTTGCAGAAAATAAAATTAAAATTTAAGAATCGCGAAAAAAAGAACGACAACGCACTTTATATCCTCTGAACATTGCACTAATAGTGTTTTAGGCTTATAAATGAAATCAGACAGTAAATCCTACTTTATGTCAAACAAATTCTGAGTAATCCTGGGTATCCCAAAAATTTTTGGTTAAATAATAGGTAGAATTTAAACGAAAATACCAGGCTATGAGGATTGCCAAAGCTTTACCTTTCTTAAGACCGTTATAAAATGCGTTTGAGGTAATTATTTGGTTAAAAAAAGAAGAAGAAAAAAAAACTGTCCTCCTACTCCAGTAATTGAGATAAACGAGGTCGTGACCTTACTTATCTACCCAATTACCTAGGAAAAAATAGTATAACCAAACCGTCAACCAAATGTCTAAATCCACGCAAATTCGTCATTAGTAAATATAAGCTGTTGTAAATTTACAAGCAAAAGTACGTCAAATCTAACGAAATATTCCCAAGTGATTACCTTCCATTAGGGCTCCTCAGAGGAATACCACTTACCTAAATGGATTTCGATGATTTAATTTCCTTAACCTGTGAGGTATAGTGTCTACCATAAAGCTCTTTTGTGGTATCCCTATGTTAGGTAAAACTTGTGAAATACATGCCTACTAGTAAAAGTATTCAAACAACCTACAAAACAAGATTAGCTCTATGCTTTTTAGAATCCCATAAGTCAGTGAAACTTAAAAAAAAATATGAAAAAATTACAGAATTTAGGAGCCGGATCTGGGCTATGAGACAGAGTGATTTAATGGCTTCTGGAACCAATTATAAATTTAGAGCCCTTCTAGCTGGTCCGGAAACCCTGTATATATAGAGATACCCCAACAAGAAAAATGAAAGAGAAATTATATTAAAATATCCTTCAGTATTTTTTGTTAATTTTATTATATTTACCTAAAAGTTCATTATATAGAAAATTAAATTTCTTAAATTACCAACTAATTTTATTGGCAGAAAAACCTCTTAAGATCAATTTTTGGCTAAACGTTTGACATGCATTTTAAAAATTTGTGTAATTACTGGAAACTTATGCATACCTAAATAGTTGGGGATAAAAAGAAGAATAAGGGATATTTGAATGTATATTACTTTCGAGGCATCGGAAATTAATTACTTATAAATCAAAATCGTCAGTTCTATCATATATTTTATAAACTAATTTAATATTATCCAAAATATTATTATTTTAATATAAAAAAGGTTAATAGTGTCCTGCCCCATAACTATGATCCATAATTAGCTCTAGTGAATAAATAATTTTCGAAATCTCCATAAACACCAAGCAATTTATCACCACAATATCATCCAAACATCTTTTATTATTTAAAAAGGAATATTTTACATTACTTGGGCTATTTTTATTTATCATATGTTCATATTCTAATTGACTTAAAAACAGGCCTAATATAAACGGAATGGCATTACCGCAGATAGGAATGCCTATGATTTTTTTTATATAAATGACTATTAAACCTTATAAAAGTATTGAACAAAACACTTTCCAATAAATGATATATCATGTCCAAGATATAACATCTTGAACTAATAGTAATATAAAAGAAATTAGTTAAGCGGGCTTTTTTTAAAAGCATAAATTTTCAAAAATCCAATATTAGACAAAAGAAAAGATTTCTTATAGACCGTTTTCAATTTTTTCAAATACTAAATTAATTGACAAATTTGTACACAGTGTAGTAAAATCCAATAAATCTTCTCTTTTAGCTGAAACCATAGCTAAATGAGTCTATGACTTCTAATGAATTGCTAACACTATAGCATTGATTTGTTGTGAAGTATATTTTATGGTATTTTGGAGTAGTTGTCGTAAATGACTTTAGTCTCCAACTAAAGGGGAGATAATCTATAGCCCTAAGATAATTAAGCTTTGGTATCGCGCCTTAGGCTATAACTAAACTAATGAGCCTTACCGATTGGATATGTTCAAGGGGCTAAGGGTAGATCATGGTAAGGTTGTCTAAAATACAATACTTTTATTCAATTTACATATAATAATTACAGATATAGATATGCTAAGGGGACTGACTGTCCCAAGTAGACCACAAGTCTCAAAAACTACAATAATATATAATAAGATACAGACACTTACAAGGATCCGACAAGATTCCAAGATATTTCTAAAAACAATGGTCAGTACGGCATAAAGTTAGTATCAGTCTACCCCTTCCGATAAAATGTATCTTTTATACATTTCATCAACCACACCTTCCTTTAACCAACCGACGCAATTAGCTAGGAAGTGGTATTTCTCAATTTCCCGTTAAGCAGAAACTTACCACTGATTTAAAACATGAAGCCAAGAAATTGTTGTGAACTGAAGCTGCCATTTCTACATGTTCTATAGATAGACAAAAGATGTTTGATAATGTCGGAGATATCATTAGATGTCTTAATCTTTGATGAGTGTAAAGTGGTCCTACTTGTTTTGTCATTTTTGAACCTGATGAAGTGCCTGTAGTGCCCAGTGAAACAACTGCTAGACTTACTACAAAAGTCAATGAGTTATGCCTAAAGTTTAATAATCTAGCTGATTCTAAAATGCTCAAAGCTAATGTTGGTTCGTCGCATAACGGGTAATCTCAGGCTTCAAATTCTACCTATAAAGTCGTCTTGGAGAACCCACCCGAAAATTGTGTAATTATAATTGTAAAAATTGTGGAAATTAGAGCAGGACACTCCCCCCTCCAGTCTTCAGGGCAAGGGTTATAAAACATGCCCTGGGGGCAAAAAAAGTTTTACCATTAGACCTAATACCATTTAGCCCTTACCGATAAGTGTTATGTGGATGTGCCCGATACCTATACGCCTAATACAGCCTATGGACTATGAACTCTTTTGAATAAAATGGCTATGTTGAAATTTTGATTGTATGACATGGGGTTGGGGGGGGGAGGAGTGCTCTCTGCCCTCCAATCATTTAGGTAACTTAAAAGGGGAACTAGTAAATTTAATTTTCGTTTGAAGTAGCTATTTAAAATCTCTCTATGATGTTCTGGTCACCCTTTAGCCCTGCTAGAAAAAAATAGTAAACGAAAGACAGGTCAGTATTACCTATGAAAAAAAGGATTTTCCTTGTTATTCAAGATGGGGAACTGTAATTTACCTGTACTAGGGTTTGACCATTTTGATTCCAACGGCACGCTTTTCATTTGGATCTGACGCCATTTTTGAGATGTTTCGGGTTTTTTCAAAATTACCATAAATTTTTTTGGCAATAAACTTTTACTTTTAAAATGAAGCGAAATAACAGTTACCATTCCGGAATCATTGTCAGTTGCAGCTGCTGCTGTAACCCTGATTCATAACAGTGTGAGGATTATAATTAAAAATAAGGAATCAATCGATTTCTTCTAACCTTGTAATTTCTTGTATTGTGTTCAATCCTTCATCATTTTCTTCGACAAAAACATCAAGACTATAGAAACATAAAGTGAAGCCAAGAAGCAGTACAGAATATACAAATATAATTTGTGTTTTTTTTTGTGACTGCAAAAAAAACTGCTATATACATTGAAAATTTAGAATGGTATCCTACTAAAAGAAACAGCTTGAACGAGGCGAGTAAAATCGTTATAGACGCAGAGATCACTGCTACATGTATGTTTTCACCTGTCAGTAGTGTTTTTATCGTTAAAAAGAACAGGAGAATTACAGCAATATTCTCAAGGCTGCACCAATATTTTTTTCTCATTTCTCAAGTCTTTGATCATTTGAAAAAACCGCACAACAATTAAGTCCTGATGCTAAGATTCCAAGAAAAGCCATTATCACTGTCAGACCTATATTCATCCCAGTCTTATGATCACTGCTAAGCATGGTTGTCACATTCCTATGATTTCTAGCTTCTTGTTTAGTTAGAACAATATAGCTAGTAAGCATGCCAATCATTATTATGAACATAATAATGTTTAGCCAGAAAGTCCAACTAATTTTATGTCATTTATAAGAAACGAAGCTTCTTATAATAGGGTGATACAAAAGTGGCTGAAGACACTTTGATGACACTATTTCTTGCATAATACTTATTTTTGAGCTTGTGACAAGTCTTAGCACTATATAGTCATGTTCTGTTTCAGTTAATTCTGTACTAGAATTTACAGGGGCATTAAAGAATTAACAGTAGAAATTTAGGCTTAATTTACATAAAATAAAATTAAAATGTAATAATCGCAAAAAAAAGAACAAAAACGTACTTTATTTCCTCTGAGCATTGCACTAATGGTGCTTTAAGCTTATAAATGAAATCAGACAGTAAATCCTACTTTATGTCAAACAAATTCTGAGTAATCCTGGGTATCCCAAAAATTTTTGGTTAAATAATAGGTAGAATTTAAACGAAAATACCAGGCTATGAGGATTGCCAAAGCTTTACCTTTCTTAAGACCGTTATAAAATGCGTTTGAGGTAATTATTTGGTTAAAAAAAGAAGAAGAAAAAAAAACTGTCCTCCTACTCCAGTAATTGAGATAAACGAGGTCGTGACCTTGCTTATCTACCCAATTACCTAGGAAAAAATAGTATAACCAAACCGTCAACCAAATGTCTAAATCCACGCAAATTCGTCATTAGTAAATATAAGCTGTTGTAAATTTACAAGCAAAAGTGCGTCAAATCTAACGAAATATTCCCAAGTGATTACCTTCCATTAGGGCTCCTCAGAGGAATACCACTTACCTAAATGAATTTCGATGATTTAATTTCCTTAACCAGCGAGGTAGAGTGTCTACCATAAAGCTCTTTTGTGGTATCCCTGTGTTACGTAAAACTTGTGAAATACATGCCTACTAGTAAAATTATTAAAAAAACATACAAAATAAGATTAGCTCTATCCATTTTAGAATCCCATAAGTCAGTGAAACCTAAAAACAAATATGGAACAATTACAGACTTTAAGAGCCGGATCTGGGCTATGAGACAAAGTGCCTTAATGGCTTCTGGAACCAATTATAAATTTATAGCCCTTCAAGCTGGTCCGGAAACCCTGTATATATAGAGATACCCCAACAAAAAAAATGAAAGAGAAATTATATTAAAATATCCTTCAGTATTTTTTTTCAATTTTATTATACTTACCTAAAAGTTTATTATACAGAAAACTAAATTTCTTAAAATAACAACTAATTTTATTGGCTGAAAAACCTCTTAAGATAAACTTTTGGATAAATGTTTGAAATGCTTCTTGAAAGTTTGTGCAGTTACTTGAAATTTTTTCATAGCTAAATAGTTGGGAATAAAAAGAAGAATAAGGGATATTTGAATGTATATTACTTTCGAGGTATCGGAAATTAATTACTTATAAATCAAAATCGTCAGTTCTATCATAGACTTTATAAACTAATTGATTATTATCCAAAATATTATTATTTTAATATAAAAAAGGTTAATAGTGTCCTGCCCCATAACTATGATCCATAATTAGCTCTAGTGAATAAATAATTTTCGAAATCTCCATAAACACCAAGCAATTTATCACCACAATATCATCCAAACATCTTTTATTATTTAAAAAGGAATATTTTACATTACTTTGGCTATTTTTATTTATAATATGTTCATCTTCTAATTGACTTAAAAACAGGCCCAATATAAACGGAATGGCATTACCACAGATAGGAATTCCTATGATTTTTTTTATATAAATGACTATTAAACCTTATAAAAGTATTGAACAAAACACTTTCCAATAAATGATATATCATGTCCAAGATGTAACATCTCGAACTAATAGCAATATAAAGGAAATTGGTTAAGCGGGCTTTTTTTATAAGCATAAATTTTCAAAAACCCAATATTAGACAAAAGAAAAGATTTCTTAGAGACCGTTTTCAATTTTTTTCAAATACTAAATTAATTGACAAATTTGTATACAGTTTAGTAAAATCCAATAAATCTTCTCTTTTAGCTGCAACCATAGCCAAATGAGTCTATGACTTCTAATGAATTGCTAACACTATAGCATTGATTTGTTGTAATGTATATTTTATGGTATTTGGGTGTAGTTGTCGTAGATGACTTTATTCTCCCTTTATAGGGGAGATAAACTATGGCCCTAAGGTAATTTAACTTTGGTAGCGTGCCTTAGGCTATAAGCGAACTAATGAGGCGTACCGACTGGGTATGTTCGAGGGGCTAAAGGTAGATCGTAGAGAGGTTATCTAAAATACAATACTTTAATTCAATTTACACATAATAATTACAGATATAGATATTCTACGGGGACTGGCTGTCCCAAGTAGACCACAAGTCTCAAAAACTACAATAATATATAATAAGATACAGACACTTACAAGGATCCAACAAGATTCCAAGATATTTCTAAAAACAATCTTCAGTCCGGCATAAGGTTAGCATCAGATCTAAATCTGCCCCTTCTGATAAAATATATCTTTTATAAATTTCATGAACCACACCTTCCTTTAACCAGCCGACGTAATTAGCTAGGAAGTGGTATTTCTCAATTTCCCGTTAAGCAGAAACTCGGGATGATATATTCCTTATCTTAATAAAAAAGTGGTATTTTGAAACTTTGTATTTGCGTCTTAATATATTTTTACTAAATTAATTATTAACTAAATTAGAAAGCTTTACCACAATACTACCCATTTAAAGAAGAATTGTTCCAATTCTCAATATTTTACTTCTAAAACCTTAATTTTATTTACAGCTATTATGCTGCCATATTTGGGTCATTTGTGCATCTACACTCAATGGGTTTCCTTAGGGTTATGTTTCTGGTCCAATATAGGCCATGTTCTTTTTTTTGTCGAAGGATTTAAATTTGAAATTCATTCTTGTTTCTCTTTTATTCTGTCTCTAGGATTGAAAAATACTCTTTTACCCTTCTTTATTTGCATATTCTGTTTTAGCTTGACCCCAAGCAGCTTAAACATTATATTAGTGGTTTTGCTTAAATTATATTTCAAGTTATAACAGAAAAGTTTATGAATTATATGAGCTTAAATTTAATTCCCATTAATAATTTAATTTATCTGTGTGATGCGATTGATATACCGTTTATTTTTTGTTTTAGAAATACCTTGGATGAAATACACATAACATTTTTGATTTTTAAATTTTCACATATTTTTCCAGCACAAAGCATTTTCACATATTTCAATAACATAAGCCATTGGGCTATCTAACACATTTTCTAGGCCTAAATTAAGTTCTGATTTTATCTCATTTTCTGACGAACTTGTAGTAAAGTCTGTATTACTGCTATAGTTTCCAAAATATCAGTTGATCGAGTATGGTTTTGTTTCTGATGGTATGAGATGATAGTATCAGGATACATTTGAAGTGGCTTCAAAATTTGTTACTTTCCAAAAATTTGTCAAAATATGATTGAAAAAAATGGATCCGAAAGGATGTTACGAAAAATTTGATTTCCAAAAAAAATAACTAAGGCTGTATCTAAAATAAGTATTCACATTAGAATACATATAAAAGCATATAGTTTTACATATAGAGTGGAAAGAAACACTCAAAATTCGTATATATCAATGTATTCTTTTTTTTTAACGAAAGTTAATTACTTTTAATTACTTTCTCCTCCTGGTTTCTCTTAATATTGAATTATTAATCACTGAACAGATGGTTTCACAATAAAACTATATTTATACGTTGACTCGATGTCAAACATTTATGTATCGCATTAAATCTCTAGTTAAAACTTAAAGAAAATAAAAATATAGTATATATGTATACAAACATGGTGTAATAGATTACACAAGTATTTCGTTTTTTTTAATTCGCAAAGCTAGATAGGATATTTAACTACTGTTTAAAACTTAAAGCATTAAAAAAATAATATAAGGTATAGATTAGCATTGGAATTAATTCCAATTATTGTTTTGTTAATTGCTTATGAAGTATTAATGTAGAATACTTCTTGAATGATATAAAACTAAAAAACACAAATACTCAACATTTAATTCACTATATTTACATGGATTGTTTAGGTTATATATATATATATATATATATATATATATATATATATATATATATATATATATATATATATATATATATATATATATATATATATATATATATATATATATATATATATATATATATATATTAACCGAAGTTATGCTGATACTTAATTGTTAAAAACAAATAATAATTATGTACCCTAATAATTTATTTAATCACTGCTATATTTTTTCTTTTTACAGCTTTTAATTAAGTCCGTCAAGACTTTTATATGATAAGTCCTAACTGCAATTAAAACATTTACAAAACAAAAGCAACTCAAACAAATAGATTTATGCACTATAACTGATAAGTATGATTAGCCTCTATATAAGGGCTTGACAATAGTTCATATAACTTGACTTTGCTCAAACCTTTCAGACTTCTGAGCTTTCTAATTCTTTTCGAATTTTTGGTACTTGAGACAGTTTTGTAACGTTTTTGTCTGTAATCTCTCTTTGTCAGCTTTAATGTCCTTTTGGTATAAGGCTTAATTCACAGTTTAGATCTGATAAGTAAAAAAACTTTGCTGTTCACCTTATACCTCTTATGTCATTATCAAATGGCTTTGCCTGTACTCTGAAGGTTTGCTTACCAGGGCTGCCTTCTGGTAGCTCCTTATAATGTTTCCAGGTCCTCTTGTCATAGGCTACAGCTAAAAGGACTATTATGAACCTGCACACACAATAATTAATTATTTAATAATTTGTGGCCACAATTTTCTCTTGGGCTACTCTTTTTCAGAAAAAGTGGCCCCTTCTGCAGAAAATACCTGGCCTTCATGGTACACAGTAATTCAGTTTTTGACATAAAAGTGACAATGACTATTTTCACTTTAACTACCCACTTTTAGTGGTCTTGTCTTAGGTTTCAACTTCAAATTAAGTCCTTATGGATATTATGTGCCTTTTTAAATTTTTCATGACATGTTAGTCATTTTTCTGAAAACGACTTCCACATAAGAGAGCCAAATTTCTTTTCTTAACTACTTGGAGCATTTATCCAATATTTCTATTAATCTCGGCCCGCGTTAACCAATGTAACGGTAGCTCCGTAGTATTAATGCTACTTATTTGTACTTATTTAGTACAATTTTCATACTAGTTTCGTTCGGCAAGTTCAATAAGTGCGTATAACAGTTTAGCTGACTTCATTCAGTTTATTTTCCTTTTAATTTCGTCTGGCTGTATTTTCAACTTGAACCCTTCTCCTTTTTTTTTCTTTACTTTAATGAAGCCTAAGGGTTTTTTTCAATTTTTTATTCCGTTTTTTTTTCAGTAAGATAGGTCTTTTCTAAGCCTATATTGATATGTTTCATGTTTTATCAATAACTTTTACTAGTTTTTATGCTAATTGCCCTTCTATGGTCAATTTCATTATCCCTTTATTTTTAAGGGGTGGGGGGGGGGTGTCTATTGTTGCACCCTGTATTTTTTTGGAAATTATTTAAATTTCTTCATCCGAAAGTGTTCGTGTTAGAAAAGTACTGTATTTTTTTCAGCTGATTTTTTGAACACTTTTAATTAAGTTTTGTCCCGTGTTTGCTAGTTCTCATTTCTTCATAAAAATGTAAGTTTTGAACTTTTAATTGAACTTTGAACTTTAATTGAACTTTTTAATTGAACTTTAATGTAAGTTTTGAACTTTAGAACACCTTTAATTAAGTTTTTACCCGCATTTGCTAGTTCTTATTTATTACTAAAAATACAAGTTTTTATTATATTCTGGATGCCAGTTTTATCATATCTTTAGCTACTTTTGCATCTTCTAAAGAAATAGAAACAATAATTCCCCTGGCAGGCCTAAATAGCTTTGAATATGATTTCCCTCTCTGTGGTTTATTGATAAACTTTAACCTGGGAACGTTGATTGCCTGAATTTCTGTTCATTGCTGCAAGTTCTTTTGTTGCTTAATGTTATATTTTATTTTTAAAGTAAAAGTGGATACGTTTAGTTTCTGTTAGGGTTCGACGGCTTGTGATTTGGGTGTTTGGGTTGGCACAGGTGAAAGCCAAATGTTTAACCTAGGGATCTCCTGTGCCAATTTGTTTTCTCAGATCCAATACATCGCTAGAGTTAAAATTATTACCTTGAACTATTATTGTGGCTTCCTTGTGATGATGAGGTTTAATTTTTGGCTTATTTTTAATGGATTTTGTCCTTGGTTTTACCTCCTGGTAAGTTTTTAGGTTATAATTTATTTTTATATTGCTTTTCGTTTCTTTTACCTCGCACTCTGTTTTGCTTTCTAAGCTTATTCTAAGTTTCGCTTAAATCTTTATAACGCTTCATTATTGTCTTTAATTTTTTTTCCTTTTTACCAAAAATTATTATATTAAACTATAACTATTTATAACAAGATTACAGCTAGCTTGTACACATAGCCGGCACTTAATGTAAACCCTGGCTGTATTTTCCTATTATTTTTTTTTAAATTCTTAAAAAACAATTTTTTTTAAATTATTCCCCCAAAAAATATTTTTTTTTCAATATACATATCAAAAGAATCGCCTTTTAATGCTGATTCTAAATATATAAATATATAAATATATATGATTCTAAATATAATATATATGATTCTAAATAAATATATATGATTCTAAATATATGTTTATTAAGTTTACCTTAACCCGTATAAAGTTAGGAATCTGAACATTAAATATTGTAATATAAACTGTAACGTCCTGTGTAATTGTTTCTGTAATATTATTTATATTTCGTTACTAGATACAATCTACTTGTAGGCTAATTTGAATATAAGGGACTATTTGCTCCACTCTATTTGATTTCTACTATCAGACCGTATTTTATCTGATAGACACTCTATATGATATTCGACTAAACTATACTGATTTATAATCAGTAAAGTTGTTGTAATGTGTATTTTATGGTATTTGGGTGTAGTTGTCGTAGATGCCTTTATTCTCCCTTTATAGGGGAGATAAACTCTGGCCCTAAAGTAATTTAACTTTGGTAGCGTGCCTTAGGCTATGACCGAACTAATGAGGCGTACCGACTGGGTACGTTCAACGGGCTAAAGGTAGATCGTAGAGAGATTGTCTAAAATACAATACTTTTATTCAATTTACACATAATAATTACAGATATAGATATTCTACTGGGACTGGCTGTCCCAAGTAGACCACAAGTCTCAGAAACTTCTATAATATATAATAATAAGTTACAGACACTTGCAATGATCTGACAAGATTCCAAGATATTTCTAAAAACAACGGACCAGAGGTCAGTCCGGCATAAGGTTAACATCAGATCTAAATCTGCCCCTTCTGATAAAATATATCTCTTATAAATTTTATGAACAACATCTTCCTTTAACCAGCCGACGCAATTACCTAGGAATTGGCATTTCTCAATTTCCCGTTAAGCAGAAATTCGGGATGATATATTCTTTATCTTAATAAAAAGTGGTATTTTGAAACTGCATTTGCGTCTTAATATATTTTTACTAAATTAATAATTAGCTAAATTAGAAAGCTTTACCACAGATTAAAGCTAGAAATTGTTTTTATTCCAGAGCAATATGCTTGAAATTTACTTCTAATTTCCCCTAAAATTTAAATATGGGTCCGTGGCCGCAATTCTTGTTAGACACCTCGCTGCCCCAGCAATGAAACGTGGTTCGGGTAGATTCTTATGAAATTTTGCCCTCCAATATAATAAAAAGAACTTTTATCATTATCAATAATTTTATTATTGAATTCTTTCAAAATGTTTCTTCTATACTTTCAAATAAACTGTTATCCTCTAGATGATCCTTTCGTATGTATTTGTTGTAAGTAACTCTTTTGATAAAATATCACAATAGTTTCTGACAAATTATGGCAAAATTATTAACAGCTCTATCAATTGGTACAATTACAAATTCATTCTGCATATTAGCTATTGCTTGTTTCATATTAGCATTATAAAATATCGAATTTTTCGTAAATTTATCTCAATGAATTTTAAATATATTATTTGGTGCACTAGTCAAAATCAAATTCATCCAGTTTTGGAAACTTTTTTTAATAACTTTCTCCTTCCTGCACCATCTATCAATAAGTGAATTTAAGTCATTATTTAACCCAATAAGAATACTTTATGGTTGTATGTGGTTAGAAAGACGGAATTTAGACCCTATTTTCATTATACTTTGAAAATCATGTTGCTTTATATTGGACAAATCTCCTGTTACAGCATGTTCGTAAGTTTGGTTTACATATAGTAAAAAATCTTCGTAATTATACACGAGTTTCCAATTACTCTCCTTGTCAAGTTCCTCAAGTATTAAATTATAGTTAAAATTCGAATGCCCTATCGTTTTTGAGAATTTCTTTGTTAAAATCGGACTATTCTTATACATCAAATTACTTGGAAGGGCATTTTTAACTTTCGCTGGTTTAAGATTCTGGGTAAATTAATATCTTCTATTTGTTTACTGCTAAAATTTACAGATAAATATAATCTCTTATCCTTTTAAACATTTCTATCAAATTTATTATAGTTTTAAATGAATTTTGTTTTAGCTAAAATGAAAACTGCATCGTAAATTAATTTAGTTTTAGAATTACACTTTGTAATATTTTTCGCAATCCAGAATAATTTTATTAAGTTATTCGTTGATAACTTATTTAAAAATTTTATTTTACTAGCCATACCATTAGTCTCAAAGATCTGACATAAATCGATTAAAAATACTTTTAAATTCAAAACAAATTTTCTAATATCTTTCCCATGTCCTCTTGATCGTAAATTTAAAACAATCAACGTGATAATAGGAGAAATGTCATATAAAAGACTACCCTTCAGTTCTCGTAAAAGTCCAGATAACGAGAATTAATAAAACAGAGGACAGTAATTGACACCCAAGATAATATCTGAAATCTAATTTTAATTCTAATATCTAATTCTAAATCTAATATCTAATTTTAGTAACAAAAAAGAAAAGTTAAATTGAGTAACCTTAGGAATGGCCAATAACATCTCAAATACAGATATAAAATCCTTAAGCCGTCCAAAAATGAGCAAGTATCTGACACGTAAAAGGCAACTCGTAACAAACCCAAAAAAAAATAAAAACTATGGAATGGCAAAGATTGAATTTTAAAAGTAGTTTGACCTAGCCCATTAGCCAGGGAATATTAAGACCCAAGTAGTAAGTATCTCATGGGAATTTAAGGTACTTTTGCCATATATTAAGTAGATTACAGGTTGGCACACCTAATTACATACAAAATACTGAACGAAGAACCACCAATCCAAAAATACCCCTATAGAGCATATATAACCTAAAATCTTGATTTGATGACCAGATTAGGGAAATGGCGAAAGGAGTCATTAAGGAAGGGACAAGTGAGTGGTGTTTTCAACTGATAATAGTAAAAAAAGTTAGATAGCATGTGAACATTTTGCGTATATTTAAGGATGCTAAATGCAGGGTCCATTAAAAAGTGTCATGAAATTACCCAGAATAGATAACAATTTGTATTCCTATCAAAACTTTATACAAATTTGACCTTATTACAGGCTATTGGCAAATAGCCCTAGACCGAGAAACTAAACGAAGAGCGGTAGTAATCCGGGATGACAAAAGAAACCTTGTGTTCAAAAGTATGCATTTTGTCAATTTTTTAGAACCAACTTTCTTAGCATGCTCATGAATTTCGTTCTGTAAGATAATGAGCCTGAGATACACACAACCTCTGGAAAAAGAAGAAACACAAATATATTATTTTACTTATACGATAAAATTTCATTCAGTGAGAAAATAGAATACCATATAAATGTACTTAGAATGATATTAGGAAAATGTGCAAGGGCAGGTTTGGTATTGAAATATTAAAAAACAAACTACAAGTAGTAGTTCCAATACTATTTTTTTTGAAAATTTGATAGATCAAGGTACTAGTTCACCTAAACCAGCTAAGTTCGTAACTATAAAACCATTTTTTTCATTTACGACTTAAAAGAGCTATAATCAATCTGTGGACTACTATGCTATTTTAGGCACTATGTCAAAACTATACTACGATAACTATGTCTTTAACTTATCATTTAAAAAGATCGGGTGATTTGAATGCCCCCGAATGGCATAGAGGCTATAAAAATACGTAAGAAGGATATAATATCGGTGTCTGTGCTTAAACTACCAAATCTTTTGCAAGACTTGCTTGCAAACAAGTCTTGCAGCGCGTCGTTACAAGGGATTGAAGCTGAACTACTAAATGTAGCCAAAGATAGACCTGAATCTATAATTCAATATGCTAGTCGTGCTTTAAATGAATCTGAAATAAAACACTCGAATTTTGAAAAGGAATGTTTACCAGTGGTGGTGTACACCAAACATTTTCGCCGTTTTTTTCTCGCGGAAAAGTTTGACTTCAAAGCAGTCTTTGATTCGGTTGACCGTCATTCTCTCGGGCTGATACTCGAGCTAATGGGACTCTCTGAGAAGTATTGCTGCCTGTTCAAGGCCCTCAATACTGATACTAAGACCTTTGAACTACTGTATACTGATACTATAGTAATACCAAATAAACAGTCGTCGCAGACCAGTATTCGAAATAGATACCAGCGTGAGGCAAGGGTGTGCTACCGCCCCTGAACTTTCCGATGCCGTCAGCGATTATATTATGAACCGAACCACAAACTGCCCTCACCTTGGACTACAGTTTGGTGACCGAGTCCTCATTGATTGCGACTAAGCAGATGATATTGCTTTAGTATTGAACTCTGTAGCTGAGGTCAAAGAAGCCCTTACCACAATGTCGAAGAGGTATCTGAAGTGGGCCTTAAAATCGGTTGGCAAAAGACTAAGGTAATTATCAATAATCTAGCAAAGGCAACCATGAACTTATCTGTATTCAGTACATTGGGACTTGCCGTTGGAGTTGTGAAATCATTCACATATCTCGGGTCTCTTATCACGAACATCGAATCGATCGAAACTGAAACTCAGTCCCGCATCACATAGGCCCCTCAATCATGACATGACTCTCACAGTTATGTCAAAGCCTAGAATTACTCGTAGAACAAAGGTGCGTATTTCTAACACCACTATAAACCAAGTTCTTCTGTGCCATATTGAAACCTGGCTTTCTGCAGTTTCAGTCGGAAACGCCATAGATGCGGCTCAAACAAAGTTTCTCAGATGAATCAAAGGGATTAAGTTGTAAACCCTCAACTATTTTCATTTAACAACCAGACCCACTATTCGTGTCAGCTCGGTGCACAAACTCTTTTGTGGCTCAGACACCCAGCCCACAGGTCAGTAGAAACGCCAGTCAAAATTGCTTTTAGATTCGATTCTTTAATACACGACTGAAAGCACCCGTGTTGAAGGCTATTTTCTAGATGGAAGGACCGCCTTGATCACTTCCTGTCATTCATAGGAAGCACTTGATACGCAGCTACTATGCTATCTCAGGACTCTCTGAACTCAATGCAACGAGTGGATTCGCTCACTATGTTGGACCAGCTGGTGCAATTAGTCAAGTAAATCAAAAAGTTGTCCCTACAAGAGAACAAAAATAGCTAATTTGGTTGCATACTTTACAAAATAGTTAAGCAAGAATGACAAGGTAGGTGCTCCGTTTACAAGCGCACGATTATGACCCTATTTATACAAAAAAGTATAGATAATATTTACAAAAATATTGAATCAAAGTTCAAAGTGTATACAGCTGTCTTAAATCGGATATTTTATGACTTTATTTAATCAATAATTATTTAATGAATATGACTTTATTTGGCAATAGTAGTGATCGTATTATTGAATTAAAGCCCCGTAAGGACGCTTGGGGGTTATTTTGTCTGATGAAGATGCTGCTCAGTCAGTAGCACACGCTCTCAACGATCATGATCAATCTTCAAACGCCAGGGTGAAAAGCCCATCATATTTTGGAGTTGTTCGCCGGACCCCTGAAAACCTTACATCTGATGATCTTTTTCAGCTAGTAGCAAACTGCTCTGAAGCTAAGCAGCTAAGTAGAACGCGCTCCTCTGGCTCAAATTTGCTGAAAAGGCAAATCTCAAACAAGCCTCTTGTGAAAGTTTATTTGTTGGATATGAGCGCCTACCTGTTAGCGAATTCAAGTTTCTGCCTAAGCAATGTTATAACTGTTAACAAATCCGTCACGCCGCGAAATTATGTAAGAATCCTCCCAAATTTGCAAGATGTTCTGGTGATCATTCAAAAGCTAAAGACAATCTGTGCAAGAAACCTATGAGGTGCAGCCTATGTGGCTCAGCTGACCACCCTTTATGATTATTTAAGTGTCCCGTCACACAGGCTATCATATGCAGCACAATAGCGCTGCCAAAGTAAAGAACGATGTTAGCACAATGTAGTATTTTTTTTCCATTAGATCAGGGCACTTCGTATCGAAGGAGTTGTCGTAGAAACTTCGAAAAGGACTCATTCGATCGAAAGTTGGAGTGGCTTGTGCCCTTTTTAATAGTCGACAGTGATTAGAAGGCAACTAACATCCCTTCCACGTCCACTATTTTCCCAAAAATATCCAATCGAAATTCTGAGATAGCTGTTCTTTCAACGTAGTTGATTTCCAAATAGAAATTATGGTTTTGAGGAGGACAAGCCCTCCACAATACTAGGGCAAGGGTTGTAAATTATGCCCTGGGGGCATACAAGGTTTTTTTTATAGAAAGCTTTGTCGTAGAAACTTCAAATAGAGCTCATTCGATTGGCAATTCAAAGGGCTAGTACCCTTTATCAATAGTCGAAAATTATTAGAGGGCTACTAACCCCCTCTCACGCCCACCTTTTCCCGAAACACATCCAATCAAAATTTTGAAATAGCCATTTTGTTCAACGTAGTTGAAAGTTCTGGAAATTAGGTCTTTGAGGATGACAACCCCCAACAGCCCCGAGGGCAAGGGTTGTAAGCTATGCCCTGGGGGCGTGTAAGGTTTTTATAGAAAGAGTTGTCATAGAAACTTCAAAAAGGGTTCATTCGATTGGACATTGAAATGGTTAGTGCCCTTTTTAATATTCGAAAGTGATTGAAAGGCAACTAACACCCCTTTTTCGCGCACAATTTCCCCAAACACATCTAATAAAAATTTTGAGACAGCCACGTTGTCCAACGCAGTTGAAAAATGGAAATTATATCTTTGAGCAGGACACTCCCCCCCCCCGAGTCTTCAGGGCAAGGGTTATAAAATATGCCCTGGGGGCATATAAGGTTTTACCACTTGACCTGATACTATTTAGCCCTTACCGAGTGTTATGTGGATGCGCCCGATACCTATACGCCTGATACAGCTTATAGACTATGAACTATGTTGAATAAATTGGCTATATCAAAATTTTGATTGTATGACATGGGGTTGGGGAGAGTTTTGGGGAGGAGTACTTTCTGCCCTCCAATCTTTTTGCTAACTTAAAAAGGGCACTAGAAAATTTAATTTTTGTTTGAAGTAGCTATTTGAAATCTCTCTATGATGTTCTGGTCACCCTTTAGCCCTGCTAAAAAATAGTAAATGGGAGGCAGGTCAGTCCTACTTATGCAAAAAAGGGATTTTCCTTGTTATTCAAGGTGGGAAACTGTAATTTACCTGTACTAGGGTTTGACCATTTTGATTCCAACGGCACACTTTTCATTTGGATCTGACGCCATTTTTGAGATGCTTCGAGTTTTTTCAAAATTACCACAAATTTGTTTTCGCAATAAACTTTTACTTTTAACATGAAGCGAAATTATAGTTACCATTCCTGAATCATTGTCAGATGATATTTGTCTCACTTGGCATTTTTTTCAAAACGCGTATTTAAACTTTTGGTTACTATGAACCTCGGTTTGCTCTTTCCTAGGCTGCAGCTGCTGCTGTAACCCTGATTCATAACTGTGTGAGGATTATAATTAGAAATAAGGAATCAATCGATTTCTTCTAACCTTGTAATTTCTTGTATTGTGTTCAATCCTTCATCATTTTCTTCGACAAAAACATCAAGACCATAGGAACATAAAGTGAAGCCAAGAAGCAGTACAGAATATACAAGTAGAATTTGTAGAATTTTTTTTTAAACTGCAACAAAAACTGTTATGTGCATTGAAAATTTAGGATGGTATTCTACTAAAAGAAACAGCTTGAACGAGGCAAGTAAAACCGCTATAGACGCAGAGATCACTGCTATATGTATGATTTCACTTGGCAGTAGTGTTATTATTGTTAAAAAGATCAGAAGAATTACAGCAATATTCTCAAGGCTTCACCAATATTTTTTAAAGTCTTTGATCATTTGAAAAAGCGCTCAACAAATAAGTCCTTATGTTAAGATTCCAAGAAAAGCCATTATCACTGTCAAACCCATATTCATCCCAGTCTTATGATCACTGCCAAGTATGGTTGTCATATTCCTATGATTTCTAGCCACTTGTTTAGTTAGCACAACATAGCTAGTAAGCATGCCAATCATTATCAGAAATATAATACTGTTTAGACACAAATTCCAACTAATTTTACGCCATTTATAAGAAACGAAGCTGCTTATAGTAGGGTGATACAAAATTGACGCTTTGATGATGCTATTTCTTGCATAATGTTTATTTTTGAGCTTGTGACAAGTCTTGGCACTATATCTTCATGTTCTGTTTCAGTTGATTCTGTACTAGAATTTACAGGGGCCTAGATGAATGAATAGTTGGAATACAGGCTGATTTTGCTGAAAAGAAAATTAAGATTTAATAATCACTAAAAAAAAGAACGACGATGCAGTTTATATCCTCTGAACATTGCACTAATAGTGTGTTAGGCTTATAAATGAAATCAGACAGTAAATCCTACTTTAGGTCAAACAAATTCAACTGAGTAATCCTGGGTAACCCAAAAATTTTTGGTTAAATAATAGGGAGAATTTCAACGAAAATATCAGGCTGTGAGGATCGCCAAAGCTGTACCTTTCTTAAGACCGTTATATAATGTGTTGGAGGTTCCTTTATTTGCTTCTGGAACCAATTATAAATTTAAAGCCCTTCCATCCATACTTTTAATCAGGTCCTGTAGGCGTAAGGAATAACATAGTATTTATTCCATAAAAAGAAGCGATAACTCTGTAATGGAACGAATTCGTTAGAACTCTTGCCTTGAGTAAAAGTTGACAGTAAAAAAACAAGAAGTTCATGGCTGACCCAAATCCCACGAAAGATTAAAGAAGAGTTACACTAATCTGCCTCATTTTCCTTCTCGGTGATGTTCAAAACTTACCCAGTCCATAATACGAAGAGGGACAAATCCAAAGACTAGCCCAGGAAATACAGTTGTAAGTTATGCCTTGGAGGCATAGGTTATTGGGTTCTTATAGAATAAGTGGTCTGATAAACTTTGGTAGAGGTTCATTTGACTGAAAATTAAAAATTATAGTTCCTTTTCTAAGAATAAAAAGGGATCGGAAGGTAACTAGCCACCCCTCTCACGACCAATTTCCCCATATGCAGCATCTATTCATTTTAAAGCATCTAGAAGAACTAGAATCCTGGGTCAACCTCATCGCAATTGACTTAAAGAGAGCATTTGATTTGTTCCTCCATAGAACCCTTATCCGCAAACTATTGAATATGCTTAATGTTGATAATTCTTTTTTCAGAATAGTTGCAAATTGTTTTACAGGTACGTTTAAAAAAAAGTACAAATCCGCCTATTCAGATCCCCAGCGAATCTACTCAGGATTCCCCAGGGAACAGTTCTGCAGAACTAGGTGGTGCACAGATTCCCCAGGGAATCTGTGCTGGAGGTGGGTGAAGAGATTATGTCAAGCGAAGCAGATAAAATAATGGTGGGTCTATCCCGCCAAGCTGAAGAGCACAAAATGGTCGTTAACCGCGAAAAATCACTCGTACTAACTTTTTATTTTCTGAGGAACAACTTACCCTTTGGTTTTCAGAATGTTTCATATTGCAGTATCATGGATATCAAACTCTTAGGAATATATATCACAGCTGGCCTAAAGTGGGAAAAATAAACACAGGAGATGATCTAACGGGCTAACATGGGTATCATTTCTTTAAAACTCATGGCTCGTCATGGTTTACCATCCCCTCACTTATTTTACGCTATTTAGCGCTGCAACCATGATTTCACAGCGTAATTCTTGAGCACGTTTCGTTTAACAAACAAGTACCGAAATTACTATTAAAGAATATATTAAACCCAACAAAACGAAAAAATAGTAAAGACGAGAAAAACGAGGATTATACGAGCCAGTGAAAAATGTAGAATAAAATTCAAATATTTGGGTCAAGACCTCCATTTGACCAACCTCAGTGCACGATAATAAAATAAAAATTCCTAATAAAAATCCAAGGATAGTATAAAAAAAAATCAAACTGGCTGTTAATTGTCCTCGTTTTCTTTCTTTCTTCGTGATTTTATGTTTTAAAATATGATTGTTTAAGTTTTGCTCGGGCATTATGCTACTGTCAACACAAGGCCACAATGCACATTTTCCGCTTTCATAGGCCATTCTATAGTCAAAGAGCATTTTGATTGTTTAATCAGCATCTTCAGATTCCACAAAGACCAATTTGCGGCTTTGCTCCTTATCCGTCAAACCGTATTGTCACAATGAATAAAATACTGTTGACAGGTACTTGTAGTCACGAAAGAAATGACTACAACTTCAGGAACAATATCCACAATTTGCATCAGCAATGAACAATAGTTATTAAACAGGTACCCGTCATTAAATTATTCAATTTTCGAGTCCTTCATATCCTTTGTGATATTCACTATATTGATACAACAACTCTATTTATCAATCCTAGATATAAGTGTACTTCCGGGGGATGAACAAAAAATTTTACTTTGCAACAACTTGAGGGCTCTTGAAGGAAAGACAGTAGATTGAAACCGAAGCATAAGTGGGCGCATAAAAAGTAATGGATCCAAACAACTTTGGTCCAAAAATGTGCCTCCTTTATCTTTTGAATATTTAATAGCAATTTGTAATACCAATTTGTAATAAGTAATTTTTAATACCACAGTGCCTTTTCATACTGTTCGAATAGGGAAAAAAATCTTTTAGTAGAAAATAAAAAAAACAATAAAAAGATATACTTGATATTTCTTTCACACAAGCAGTGATCTTCATCATCAGAAATACTAAAATAAAACACGTAAAATCAATGATAAATATACAAAATAAGATAATCACATATTGTTTATTGCTCTTATTTTTTGAACGCAATACAGGGAGCAACTGCCCTTGACTTCCCAGGTTATGGTTTATTATTTTTTATTTGAAGTAACAGGTGGGCAGAGGTCAAACGCATTGGGAGAAATAAACCTTACATTATCGATATAAGATTCTTGATATAAAAAAAATTTGTGTAGACAAGAGGTGTTTACACACCAACACTAATCACTTGTTTAGAACACGTGTAGGTGACTTTTCACTAGAAACAGTTAATTGTAATAGCAGTTTCGGCTTATGGATCTTAGGATATTCATATAGCTTAGGACTCAAGTAACTGCGTGGTAAGTATTTATAATAAAGTCCATATGTAATCTTTCCTACGTCTTTCAAACACCTTAACTCGTTCTTAAACTTACTTGTTTATGAGTCTGTCGGATTATAAGAAGAATTTTTGTAAGTTATTCTTATTTTTTGATAAAATCTTTAATTTTGATTCATAGTTCCCAGTATCCATCACACTAAATTGATCCCGTTGTCTTCTTTTGTAATAGTAAAAGATTCATCCGTTTTCAAGAATCATACGTCTTTGACGGATTTGTTAGGCATTTCAGATTGCAATACAAAATTCAAAAGACTTAGGCTACGTATAGAAGCTCTTATTAATTTCAATTTCTTTATTTGGCTTGCGTTTCTGTGTAGAGATGTTTTAATTGATGAGATTATTTCTTCTATGGAGACCTTATAAGGTTTAAAAAAAATTTCGGACCTTTCTCTAACAATAAATGTTCTTGTAACATTAATGTTCTTGACGAGAACTTAACTACCCCGGGTTCAAGAATTACTGAAGGTGCTACTGATTTATTTTCTGATAATTTAGAAAGCTTCTTTAGCAATCTTACTCTGGAAATAGCGAAAGTCAGGATTATAGGGATTGTCTGCTGTTTGTTGAATTTAACAAAGTCACTTGCACTTACATTTTTGATATTATATTTTCCAAGGACAGTGTAATCCTTACTATCGAAGCTTTTTTTCTACTTTTATCCCTAATAAGATGATTCAAAGTCTTGATTTGTAAACTGTTCAAACTTTCCTTCCTTACCTAAATGTAGATTGAATGTTATCGAAGGTGGCACAATCTTCTTCTGATTAAATTGAAGAAGAAAGTATGCATATACATTTCTTGATAGGGTTGCAGTACCTGATGATTCACCAGCTTCTTCATACTAGTCTTTTAACAACCCTATTCTCCTGGTCTATCGCAACGCCAAGAAATTGGGCAATATGCCAGGTAGCTGCTTATCGAAGAAATTCTTGTTGGTTTATAATGTTTGCATTTCTCTTATGGGTGTTTATATATTTATAAACTTCTTTGGTCTTATTATCCCTATACATACGACGTAAGTAATTATGAAGACAACACTGCCTTTCCATGATGAAAAAATAATGGCTCAATTGGAATATGTCCTTTCATTAGACAGTGAAAACTAAATATACTGGATATATCGATTACATATACAGTAGTCATCATCAGTAGAAATACTAAAATAAAACAATTCAAACTAATAATATATATACAAAACAAATAATTACATATTGTTTATTGCTCTTATTTTTTTTCATTTCAATACCGGAAGTAGTTCAACTTGACCTCTCAGGTTTTGGTTCAGCTTTATGTTAACTAACAGGTGAGCAGATGTCAAACGCAATGGGAGATATTTATATTACTTTGTCTGTTTTCAGTAAATTATTGTAAATTGAATTAAATGGCAATTCAGCTATGTCTCCATTTAAAGCTAGCTTCTTGAATAAAATTTCTTTATTTCAATTGTTTCTCTGAAAATTTGCTTCTAACCCCATTCTCTAGATATTAAAGACATTTTTGAACAACATTAAATAGTCTGGAAAATAAAAAAATTGTTTCGATAGAGCTGACAGAAAATTTTCAGGTTTGAAATTTTGCTTTAAGGCCGACGGAATAGAGTCTTGATATTGTAGCAAACTTATTTTGAAAGTCTGGTAAGCAAGTCCCACATAGGAGATTCCGCAATTACAGGGAATATGATAGGCCCCTCTTTACTACTCCACCCCACTTTACTACTCTGCTAATTTCAATCTTTTCCAGAATTTGGAAAATTATCCAAAGTATCTGCCTTCAAACTATTTCTTTTAAAATTCTATTAAGTCTTTCACTTAGCCTTGGAACATATGGCAAAGAACAAAAAATACTCTTCCTTCTGATATTTTTCCCTTTACGACTTTCTTAGGTCTCTAAAAACTTTGTTTTTTAAAGTGGGGTGAGTTAACCAACATGGATAATGGTTACTTATCAGTAATTCCCCTTAAAAATACAACTGCTGCTCAATAAATTTCGGAGATCAAATATTAAAAATTCTTTCCGGTAACGATATAATTAAATCATTTTCTACTTTTCGACAGTGACCAGAGAAAAAAAAGACAAAAATCTTTTGTTTTTAGTCAGTTTTCTGTAGATTTTAATGTTCAGGGTATTTTCTTTTTTGAAAGGTAAAACAGCAGGAAAGGGATGTTATCCCTCCTCTTCTAATTTTACAGTAAAATTTAAATCACCTCCCCTCCCTCCCCCAAAAAAGATTCAAAAAATCTTTTGATTTCTCCTCCCCGTGATTCCCTACTGAAATCACATTATCGAAATACCGTCCCCAGAAATTACATTTTATGATATATGAGCCTAACGCTATTGTTTGAATATTTGCAACAGAAATATTAGCAAACGATGGACTTAAAAAGGGTACCTTACTACACAACCTTACTAAATTCATAATTAAGCAGAACGCTACTAACAAAGTCCAAATTCCTTCATAAGTTTCTTTCAAGAAGATTTTTAGCTGTTTTCACGTCAATAGTTGTTTACATTGGCACGATGTCAGAGCTTGAGATAAAACAAGAAGAAATTTCCACCTCTTTTAGTTTTTTTTAAGTAATTCTGAACGGTTTTTAATATAAAAGATTTGTGTGAACAAGAGCCGTTTACATAACGACACCAACCACTGGCTTAGAAGACTTGTAATAGAAACGATTGGCAGGTAATGGAAAATAACTTAATGCAAAAATTTTGAAAAGGTTTTTAATTTATGTCTGACACTAAATGTTCTTGTACCGTTAAAATTCCTGACAAAAAATTAACTACACCTGGTCCAAATATTAACGAAGGTGTTAGTGCTTTATTTTCAGATAATTTCGATTTTTTTAGCAATATTTTCTCTAGAGACGCAACAGTAATTAAAGGAGTATTTTTTTGCTGTTTGTTTTGCACTAACCTTTTTTTATTTTAAATTATCCAGGAAATGTCTACCTCTCACTATCATAGCTACGTTTGCACTTTTATCCTTGATAAGATGATCCAAAGTCTTGAATTACGATCTTTGTTCAAACTTTCCTTCCTTAAGTGTCTAAATGTAGATTGAATGTTATCGAAGGTGGTACAATCCTCCTCTTTTTCAATTGTACAAGTAAATCCTGTTGGTGATAATGTTTGTGTGTCTCTAATGGATGATTATATGTTTTGTATACTTTTGTTTTGTGTGATAGGTTTTCGGGCTAAGTGAAAAACTTTAAAGGATCTTACAAAGTAATGGTTAAAGGTATGTCTAAAGAGTAGTAATACTTCGGGTAGCTTTTTAAATTCTTGAAAGGATCGATCTTTAGCGAAGCATCCAAGTGGGGTTCATAACATCCCATGTACTTGCTGAAGCTTGTATTTTTGACTTACTAACCAGAATTTAAAAATGAGACTGCTACAACATCAAAACTTTGTTTTATCGACCTTAAAGCAAAATTCAAAACCTGAAGATTTCATGTCAGCTTTATCGGAACACATTTTTTGTTATGGAGACGATTTTATCTTGTTCGATAATGTCTCTTTGATTTCTAGAGGCCAGAGTTTGAAGCAAATTTTTAGAGAAACGATTGAAATAAGAAAATTTTATTCAAGGAACTAGCTTTATATAGAGACGCAGGTGATATGGCTTAAATTCAATTGGTGACGATTTAATTCAGATACAGTAAGGCTTGTTTCTCTCAATGCCTTTGACCTCTGCCCACCTGTTAGTTTAAACAACACTAACGAACCGGAATCTAGGAGGTCAGTAAGAGTTAATTACGGCATTGTGTTGGAAAAAATAAGGGAAATAAACAATTTGTAATAATTTAGTTTTGTGTATTACTGATGGTTTTAATTGTTTTATTTTAATGTTTCTGGTAATGACAATCCCTGTATATATTATCGAAATATTCATTATATTTTTGATTGTTTTTTCACGGTAAAATAAAAGGATTTATTCCTTTTATTTTATTTAAGTTTGGATTCTTTCCAAACTGTTATTGTCAAGCACTGTGTTTTTCATTTTAAGAGAGCAGATGCACAAACAAGCTGGGAATAATATGTTCAAACAAGTGTATGAAAATCTTTTCTTTTTCTTACTGATTCCATAATTAAAGATTTGTTGCACTTAAAATTATCAGACAAAACACTTAAGAGAAAAGATTTCACCAAGTGTTAGTAAGGGGATCCCTCTTCCTTTAAAATAGGAATTGCAGTATTGAGTTGACTTTTCATATATAAATTCAGATTGTTTTAGAATCGTGAAACGATGGTTTCTGCCATCTCTCCATAAAAATCTTCTTATGTACCATCTGTTGGGGTTTAACCCACTGTGCGGGACTGTGCTGCCGTTTTTGCAAAGTATTCACAAGCTTTGCATCTTTCGTTTCCTTTGCTTCTTTTTGGACATATTTTTAAAAGATTTACTTACAGTTTCCTCAACCTATTTTGATTTTTCAGGAGAAAATCCCCTTTTTTTCTTTGTTTTACCCTTTTAAAGCCTTGGATTGGTGGGTTTGCAACACCGGAATTATCATTTATGTCAGAGCTTCTCATTTGGCGTTAAGAAGTTATTTTGAGGAAAGCTCCACCTATTATTCCTTTGCTTTCCTTTGTGAAATATGTTTCCAGTTTATTCTGCTCTCCGCTTCCTTTCAAGTTTGCTTTTTATATTTCAGTCAGTGAAAGCCAAAAACTCCTCGATCAGATCCTTTTATCTGCAGGAGACGACAATTCCTTGGTGGGACAACTCTTATTGCTAGAGGCTTCCTCTACCACTTCTAGAGCCCTAAGGGCATAGTCGGCTCTTACTCTTCTGTTTCTTAGTCTTTTGGATTTCTTCATTTGAATCACTGGAGCCTTTATTTTTTGACTTTGGTTTGAAAAGTTGCTCTAAAAGAAAATCCTATTGATTTTATTGAGAACGTTATATACTATTACTACTTACCGGTCTACGTTACAATTACATTGCCATTTATGTTATTAAGACCAAATAACTATAGATAAACCAGTTTACGATAATTTTGATGGCAATTTATTAATTGCTAGAGTACCAAAACAATTACCTAGAGAATCTGCTGCAAGCTTAATATTGCTACATTCCTGAACGGTTAATAAGCTTTTTATTCCGGGCTTTGCGCACCTCTTAGATCTTCTCGGCATTTTTGAAAGTTTTCAGCTGTATAATTGATTTTTAAGTTACTAGCGCATGTCCTCGAGATCTTGGAACTACTTGTTTGTAAGGACATACAGAAATTCAAAAGTTAAATGAGCAACTATAAACTTCATCTAAGCTCTTCTTATTGGTGTCTTTTTTAGCCATTTTATTTCCTCTAATAGTTATGGTTTCTAAACCAGGTGCCACGAAATTAACCTTCTTTCCAATCAGATTTGTAACAAGTATACACTTGCTTTTCGTTTCAAAATGTATCAAGTTAAAGAGTATTTGCTACGTAAACTCTACCACTTGGCTGGCTGTCTTCTTTTGACGTGTTATTGTTTGCAAAAGGAATCTGATTCATCTACTCTCTAGACCATTTGCAGAAATATTTCATTCCCCGATTGAACTGGATCTTTTTCCTTCTTGATGAGAACTATATATTGCTTGTGTGCCTTCTCCAGGATTCTATAATGTATTCATTTATATTTTAAATGATACGTGTGTGAAATATTTACCCACTAAACAAAGAAGGGTCAAAAGCGATGTCTCCATAGGTACGTCTCGTTGCTCTCGTGTGACTCCTTTCTTCAAGGCATTGAATGATTCTGCAGTATTGTTGATTAATCGGGAGACTAGATTAAAATCAGAGATCAGAGCAGTGGTGAAGGCATAATCCTACTTCATAAAATCAGACTCAAAATTATCTTGAAAGTAGTTAGGTGCAGGGATGGACCTTTTTACAAGCTTTTCATTTATCATTCCAAGTTGCAATTTTCTCATTCTTTACATCAATGAAAAGAAAAGAAATGGTCCCCGAACCAGTGCACGAATACCAGCACATATTATCAGTTCTAAACCGAAGCGCTTAAGACGGCTTCGAACATGACTGCAAAGGGTTCCTGGAACCTCCAGTTGAATCTAAGCTTGTCCTGGACCCTTCTTGGTCACAACATGGTTTTCAGCACTTGGCGATACTCTTCTATCGACAGAAGTCAAAATCCTGTACAGACTATCTCAAGCCTATAACCTACAACTCATTATATATTCATGCTTATAAGTATTATGCTACTATAGGAAGGTGACCCATTGCAGATAAATTAGCTAGGAAGAGCTTATTTACCCCGACAACTCCCACCAAATCAGACCAAGCCCTGAACAAATATATATTTATAAGAATCCCGTGCAAAGACTTTGTCGTTTATTTTGCTAAAAAGTTTTCGAGAGTTGCCACTCCCCAAGTGGGAATAGAGTTGACCGCCAGGTCCCAAGGCTTACGGGTACCCCAATGAAATTGATGCAGCCCTTTGCAGGGGCCGTTCTCCATAGATCTAGACTTTACATAATGCCTGAGGTGTCTTCCTTTAGACGATCCTACCACGATGATGTTCCTTGCGGCCATGCAGTTTAAACCATTGCTAGGAGAAGGTAAGTAGCTCACGGGATGTGTCCTTAAGCAGGTGGGCCCTGCTGAGTGTACATTAGAGGACCTTCTTCCTCCTCCGTCTGTATTTACGGCCCCGGGCAAGGGTTCCCCAGTTACTATTATCAACCCCCAGGGATAATATCATCCCTGTGTCCGCGCCTGCTATGGCGGTGCCCTATATATCTATAAAGTGTTCCCATTTCCACCACTTAGGGACGCACTGAGTGGTCTGGGGAAGGCCCTTACTTAGCAGTAGAGATCATGCTTTCGGTCAATGTTCTTTCAGAGTTTTGGAAAAGCCAGCATTTTAAAATTCATATCAAATAATTTAATTTTGGATAATGCTAAGTAACGAAGACATCTAAATTAAACTTGTTTACGCTTCTCGGGTCCATCTTAGGTCATTTATGCCGGAAATCCAGATTTTTAATGATATTTTTTTTTCGTTGCTGCTTTGACATGAAGTTTTTAGGACAGTCCCACTTTTTCGTAATGCCACTCTGAACCTTAAATGTAAATTGGAAAAACGAATTAGTTAAATTTCAAAACGCTTTCAGTCCGTGCAAATTCACACATTCCCAATGTGTCAATTCTGAAAGGCAACTTAACATTCGAAGGAAAGCCACAACTTCTTAAGCTGTTTGGGGATTTATATTTTAAATTTACCTTTCGCTAAATTTTCATCTACATTACTTCTGTTTAAATTTAGTACCTGTTATAACCAAAACCCTTGGAACTGCACCCGGATTTCTTTTTCATGCAAAACTGATGTTTTCATACTCTACTGAAAAATTGTAGATATTCTATTTTCTTACGCCCAAAATAAACAAAATCTATGATTGATCACCGAAAAAGTAACTGGCAACAAACAATATGACATCTGTGTATATTCATTGCTGATTGATTACTAAGCTAAGGGAAAAGGATCAAGCTATTCTTAGTTATAAGATGCGGAAGTAACACCATAAGATAGCACGCTGATTTACAAGGCAGAAGAGGATTAGCAAATGCTTGTTATTTTAGCTGTGAATTAAGGATTTTACTGATTTAAGTCTCGTCATTGGCCACTCTTCTGTAAACAGACTTGCCAATTTTAAAACTCACTCCATAACATAGAAGTACTGTAGACATAGGTATATTTGCCACTGAAAATTTGTTATACAGTGACTTAGAATAAGCTTAGAAAGCCAAAAAAAAAAATGCGAGGTAAAAGAAAGGAAAAGCAATATGAAAATAAATTATAACCTAAAAACTTACCAGGATGTAAAAGCCAAGGACAAAATCCATTAAAAATAAGCCAAAAATAAACCTCATCGTCACAAGCAAACCACAGTAGTTCAAGTTAATAATTTTAGCTCTAGCGATGTATTGGATCTGAGAAAACGAATTGGCACAGGTGAATCCTAGTTTAAACAATTGGCTTTCACCTGTGCCAATCCAAACACCCAAATCCCAAGCCGTCGAAACCTAACAGAAACTAAACGTATCCACTTTTTCTTTGGAAATAAAATATAACATTACACAACAAAAGAATTTGCAGTAATGAACAGAAATTCATTCATACAACGCCCAGATTTAAGTTTATCAATAAACCACAGATAGTGGAAATCACATTCAAAGCTATGTAGCCTTGCCAAGGGAATTATTGTCTCTCTTTCTTTGGCAAATAAAATAGTAATTAAAGCTAGGATAAAATTGGCAATCAGGATATCGTAAAAACTTACATTTTTATGAAGAAATGAGAACTATCAAACGCAGAGCAAAACTTTATTAAAATTGCTCTAAAATTCAGCTGAAAAATACAGTACTTTTCTAACATAAGCACTTTCGGACTGAAAAAATTTAAATAATTTCAAAAAATACAGTTTGCAAAAATTAGACCCCCCCCCACCTCTTAAAAATATGGAGATAATGAATTTGACCATAGAAAGGCAATCAGCAAAAAAAACTTGTTAAGGTTTTTGGAAAATACGTGAAATATATAAATATAGGTTTTAAAAAAAAAGACTTATTTTACTGAAAAATCGGAAAAAGACTTGAAAAAACCCTTAGGCTTCATTGAAATAAAGAGTAAAAAAAAGAGAACGGTTTAAGTTGAAATTATAGCCAGACAAAATTAAAGGTGAAAAAACTGAATGGAGTCAGTTAAACTCTGTTATACGCACATATTGAACTGACTGAACGAGACTAGTACGAAAATTGTACTAAATAGGTACAAAATAAGTAGCATCAATACTATGGAGCCACCGTTACAGTGGCTAACTCGGGCCGAGATTTACAGAAATATTGAAGAAAAGCTCCAAGTAGACAGGAGAAAATTATGCTCTCTTATGTTGGTGTCGTTTTCAGAATATTAACTAAAATGGTATGAAAAATTAAAAGAAAGCACATAATATCCGTAAAGACTTAAGTTAGGTTGAAACCTAAGACAAGGCCACTAAAAGTTGGGAAGTTAAAGTGAAAATAGTCATTGTCACTTGTATGTCAAAAACTGAATTACTGTGTGCCATGAAGGCCAGGCATTTTCTGCAGAAGGGCCACTTTTCTGAAAAAAGAATAGCCCAAGAGAAAATTGTGGCCACAAATCAAAAAGTGTGGCAATACTATAAATAATTAATTATTGTTTGTGCAGTTTCATAATAGTCCCTTTAGTTGTAGCTGATGACAAGATGACCTGGAAACGTTATAAGGAGCTACCAGAAGGCAGCCCTGGTAAGCAAACCTTCAGAGTACAGGCAAGAGTCATTTGATAATGGCATAAGAGGTATAAAGTGAACAGCAAAAATTTTTAGCTTATCAGATCTAAGCTGTAAATGGAGCCTTATCTAAAAAGGATATTAAACCTGAAAAAAAAAGAGAGATTACGGACGAAACCGTATAAAACCGTCTCAAGTGCTTAATAAAATTATATAGGAATGAAAACGATAAATAGTCTGAATAAACAAACAAGCATATAGTAAGCTATTGACAGTTAATGATCGGAGTGGGTTCAATATAGAACCATAATTATAAAACAAAACTAAGAAAATGTATCTAGTCGTATATGAGAAAAGTTATATAGTTGTAATTACAGTTATAAATTTATTTTGAAAACCTTTTATAAATAGGAAATTGTTATCGTAAAAAAAAAAAAAAAAAAAAAATTTTAAATATATAAATGTAAATAGCAAAGTTATGTTATATGAAATATTTCCAAGCCCTTATATTGAGGCTGATAACAGTTATCAGTTATAGTGCATAAATCTATTTGTTGGAGTTGCTTTTGTTTTGTAAATATTTTTGACTTATCATATAAAAGTCTTGACAGACTTATTTAAAAGTTGTACAAAGAATAAATATTGCAGTGATTAAATAAATTATTAGAGTACATAATTATTATTTGTTTTAACAATTAAGTTATGTATCAACATAACTTCTGTTATATATATATATATATATATATATATATATATATATATATATATATATATATATATATATATATATATATATATATATATATATATATATATATATATATATATATATATATATATATATATATATATATATATATATATATATATATATATATATATATATATATATATATATATATATATATATATATATATATATATATATATATATATATATATATATAACCTAAACCATCCATGTAAATATAGTGAATTAAATGTTGAGTATTTGTGTTTTTATTTTTATATCATTCAAGAAGTATTCTAGATTAATACTTCATAAGCAATTAACAAAACAATAATTGGAATTAATTCCAATGCTAGTCTATACTGTGTTTTATTTTTTTTAAATGATTTAAGTTTTAACCATTAGTTAAATATCCTATCGAGTTTTGCGAATAAAGACAATACTTGTGTAAGTTATTACACATTGCTTGTATATATATACTATGTTTATTTTACTTTAAGTTTTAACTAGTGATTTAATGTTATATGTAAATGTTTGACTTCGAGTCAACGTATAAATAGTTTTTATTGTGAAATAATCCGTTTAGTATTAAGTTTGAAAGAATAATCCAGCAAGAAACATAATGTTTTGATTTAAGCGGGATATTATTTTTGGAGTAATAAAAAGAGAGAAAAGTAAATAAAAGTAATTAAACTTCACGGAGTTGAGTGTTTCTTTCTACTATATATGTAAAACTTTATGCTTTATATGTATTCTAATGTGAATATTTATTTTAGATACAGCCTTAGCATTTTTTTGGAAATCAAATTTTTCGTAACATCCTTTCGGATCCATTTTTTTTCATCATATTTTGACAGATTTTTGGAAATAACAAATTTTTAAGTCACTTCAAATGTATCCTGTAATATTATCTCATATCATCGGACACCAAACCATACTTGATCGACTGATATGTTGGAGACTATACTAGTCTTACTGGCTTTCCTAAAAGTTTATTAGAAAGTGAGATAAAATCAGAACCAAATTTAGCCCTTGAGAATGTGCTACATAGCCCAAATGGCTTATGTTATTGAAATATGTGAAAATGCTTTGTGCTGGAAAAGTATGTGAAAAATAAAAAATAAAAATGTTATGTGTAATTTATCAAAGGTATTTCTAAAACGAAAAATAAACGGTATATCAACCACATCACACAGATAAATTAAATTATTAATGAGAATAAATTTTAACTCAAACAATTCATAAACTTTTCTAATATAACTTGAAATCTAATTTAAGCAAAACCACTAATATAATGTTTAAGCTGCTTGGGGTCAAGTTAAAACAGAAGATGCATATGAAGATGGGAAAAAGAGTATTTTTCAGTCCTAGAGACAGAGAAAAAGAGAAACAAGGATGAATTTCAAATTGAAATCCTTCGACAAAAAAAGAACATGGCCTATATTGGACCAGAAACATGACCCCAAGGAAACCCATTGAGGGTAGATGCACATAATGACCCAAAGATGGCAGCATAATAGCTGTAAACAAAATTAAGTTGTTTTAAAAGAAAAACATTGAGAATTGGGACAATTCTTCTTTAAATGGGTAGCATTTTGGTAAAGCTTTCTAATTTAGTTAATTATTAATTTAGTAAAAATATATAAGATGCAAATAAGAAGTTTAGAAGTACCACTTTTTATTAAGATAAGGAATATATCCTGTAAAATATCTGCGTAACGGGAAACTGAGAAATACCAACTACTGGCTAATTCGTCAGTTGTATAAAGGACGTTGGGGTTCATGAAAATGTATAAAATAAACTTTTTATGGGATGGGGCAGATTTGAATTTATACTAACTTTATGCCGGACTGATCTCTGGTCCGTTGTTTTTAGAAATACCTTTGGAACTTTGTCTTATTTTTGTAAGTGTCTAAGTATCTTATTATATATTATTGCAGTTTCTGAGACTTGTGATCTACTTGGGACAGCCAGTCCCTGTAGAATATCTATATATGGAATTAATATATGTTAATGGGATAAAATTATTGTGTTTTAGACAACCCTTATAAGAACTACCGTTAGCCCTGATAATGACCCAATCTGTACGTCTCATTAGTTCGGCTGCTGCCTTAGGTATGCTACCAAAGTTAAATCAACTTCGGATCAGAGTTCATATCCCATGTAAAGGGAGAATAAAGGCATCTATAACTATTCCACCCAAATACCATAAAATACACTTCACAATAAATCAATTGCAATGTAGTCTTTTAATAATTGCTGGTGAAATTGATAAAATTTAAGTTTAGCTACATTTTTCCATCTTGAAAGAGGTTTAGTTAGGAAAATGCTTTCAGTAATGCTTAAAGGGCCTAAAACATAGTCTATTATAGGAAGGCATTACTCAAGATTCGATGTTAATCCTCTTCTGATTTCTAAGTCTTAGAAATTTGCCAGAAAAAGGAGACGAAATTTATTGTACGTGCTTTTTCTCGCAAAGTTCGGGAAATTTTAGTACAATATGAAAAACCAAATGTCGGAATTCAGTTCCCATTTGATAACGAAATATTTGTTCCTACGGTAAAAGTAAAGAGAAGTAAATGAGAGAAAAGAGATATTAAACGGAGCTACAATAAAGAAAGGCAGTCAAAGATGGTGGACACTGGAGTCCAAATCAGATTTAACGATGATTTTTTATTTTGCGAGAATGAAAAATTTGAGAAAAGTAGAGATGAAAAGAGAAATGCAAAAAAGAGACAAAATTTGAAGATTCAGCCTGCAGTGGCGAAAAATAAAAAAATGTTAGATGGGCTGTGCCTTGATAACATAAATAATAGGGATAAAAATAAAAGGTTGGATGGGCTGTGCCTTGATAACATAAATAATAGGGGGAAATAAACCCATAGGACCCATGGGAAATAAAAAAGACCCATGGGAAATAAAACAAGATGGTTACAAAATAGAGATGAATGACCTAAAACGGGTTGGGGGAAAGTTGGGAGATATTGAATGTCGAGTCGAATTAGAAAAATGTGAAAAGGAATCTGAGATTAGTATTATCAACTCAAAAGAGATGTCGATCCTTTATGAAGGGGAGGAATCCCTTGGGGAAGATCCCCTGCGGGAAGTCACGAAAGATAGCCCTGTTCCTCAATGCACAGACTGGCGGACAAGTTGTGATCCCTTTACAGAGGTTTTGCCTCTCTGACCTGAAGCCTTTAGAGGATACTCTCTCCCTGTCATTTCGCACTTCACCGACACCATTGTCCAGTAGCCCTACTCATAGTAATCAGTTTGCATGGGGATTGACAATTATTTCCAGAAAATCACATTCAGTATCGAAGTTTTGACTTCAATAAGCATCAATACATATTCTGCTTTTGATTATCCCAGGGGAGAAATCCCAGAAAAAAGACGATCCATGGTTCGCTCAAAATTTTACTTCATTCCCAGTACCCTTATGGTTTTCACAGGCCTTTGCATTTTCGGCCTTATATTATTTGAAATTATGCCAAGGGGCAATTTACCTTTTTTTATTGAGATGTGGGGTTGTTTCCACAGATGGAAATTAAGAAGCTAGTACAGCCAATTTTTCATGATGGCCGGCATCATCACATAGGCCAGAAACTGATTCTCTGCTTTTCTCAAATGTAAATTTGGAAGAGCGAGAAATTTTTTTCTGTTTGGTTGTGCTACGTATTATCATTATCTACGAACCTTGCGAACTTAAACATTCCAGGCCTAACGCGGAGGCTGAACGATTTAGACCATGGTGTTATTAAAGTAGAAACGTGTTGAATACAACTAATCTAGAGACAAGCGGTGAAAGTGGTAGCACAGACTGATGGAAGAGAGAAGGCCCACTCATTTTGTAAAGTTGAAGTTTTGTGTTTATGTTTGCAAGTGTGGACCAAGGTGGCGCGTGGGCGGTCATTTATCTTACAGGGGGAGGTGTTGGGGTTCCACCCCTGTTTCTTTTCCTTTCAGATAAATGACCTGTTTTCGTTTTCTTAATTACATTTGCTTATAGTATAATTTCGAAAGACAGGCTAAATTCTCGTTGCTAAGTTAGAGGCGTCGCATTAAGTAAGCTTTGAAGTAAGTTCTATTTTTGTACTTCCTGGTTTGGAGTCATTGAAAGATAAAGCTAAGAGGTAGAATTGGTTTTGAATGGAGATAGGGATGATTGGCTGGGCCAAGCGAAGGTCTACCCTTATGAACAGTTGCTGTACCTATTATTATTATTTTTTAGTCTGCGTTTAGACCCCGGTCGGTGAAACATATTTTTGTCATTATTGTGACCCTTTGGAAGAATACAAGTATGGTATTTTTTACCAACCGTGCACTAGTTTCCGTAACTCAGGCAGGGTTGGAATAGTGTTACGAGATACCGTCATTATTTATTGACAGGGGGGTTTGTTACCTCCAAGGAGAGAGTTAGAGATTTTCTAGCCGTAACCCAAGGCGGTTACATTTTGGTTTAGAAAGTGGCCATTTGAACACTCGATCGCGTTATCATACCCTGGGACAGGGTATACTGTAAATAGGGTAGTACCTAACCCCATATTTGCAGAACCGGTGTGGTAGACGCGGCATCACAATATATTTTGGGGCCGGGGCTTTCCCCTCCAATAAGTGGTGACACCCGTAGATTACCACGCCAGTGGTGTTGTGGCCTACCGGTATAACACTGGTGGCTAAATACCACGAACATTGGTGCCAGCAGTATAAATACCACGAACATTGGTGCCAGTGGTATAAATACCACAAACATCTGGCATTGCCAGTTTATTTGGTTTAGGATATGGGTCAGTGATGTGACTGTAAGCTCAGAAAGAGTTGGCCCAGCTTTAAACAGGCACCTGGAGAAATCTGGGGAAGGTAAGCAGGAAGGGCAAACAAAAGCATAGGATAGCTGGTCCCTAGCTTCTTATTGCACTTCCTGGCTAGAGGACTACAAAATGGAGCTCAATACTCACAGTTTGGACCTTAAAAGACTAGAGACACCATATTTACTTACATATTGGTGTTCACTTTGCAAACAACATTTTATCTTCAGTTATTTTTAAAAACATTTAGATTGCTATTTATCACAACATCTAAATCGCTTGATCTCTCTTTTTATTGCATTGGATGAGAAAATAATTTCAGCTAAAATTTTGTTAGATCCTCCATACTGTACAGGGGCTATTTTCTTTTATTTTTCATAAGCTTATTACACTGCCTGTCCTTCCAGTGATTTCAAAACTAAAATAATATGAATTAGTTTTTTAACCATAAAAGTCACTTTTTGTATCCAAAGAAAGAGCCGTAGAGTATGCAGATATCTATGTATACATTTAAATGTAAATAAAAATAATATATTATTAATTACTGTTGATATTTCAGATTTAGAAGATGAAATTTTGTTCATTTTAAGTGAAGAGATGAATGATGTTACCCAATTTCCTCAAAAGCTCATGGTGAATTTTCATTTGCCTTCTTTGATTGAATCAATGTTAAGTACAAGTTTGGAATCAGACCTTTTTAAAGCGCATGTGAAATAAAGCTTGATCTTCCATATCGCAGCTGAAACCTTTTTTATCACTAATGAAAAAATTAGATGGGCTGAAAGATCCAGCCGTTAGGTGACATTTTACAAATTTTGGCTGGTTTTCACTAAAGGAGAGTAATACATTGTCCACATTGGTGTAGTAAGGCATATAAGGTATAGGGTACATAAGGTATAGATTATAAGGCACATAAGGTATAGTAAGACAAAAATGAAAATAGACCTCAGTTCTATTCTGTCTTATATATGACCAATCAGAAGGCTTTATTGGTTGTGCCAGCACATCAGAAACGGATATAATGGTCAAATGAACAAGTATTAATTTTATATGGCTACACTGCTTATCACTTGAATGTGAAGAATGCATAAAACCAATTATGCTATGATTGGTGTCACCTGTTAGTTTCAATATATGAGTTTTCGTGATATTAGATGTAAATATTGAAGATATAATTAACAGAAACTGATTTTGGAAAATTAAAATGCTAAACTTTATATCCATTTTAGAATGAAAAACCTGTTTTTACCTTGCTTCAGTTAACTTTTAATTAGTTTGGGAGGTGCAAATAGGACTACTGCATTGTTCTGAGTTTGTGTGTCTCTGTGTCAAAAAATAATAATGATCTATTCCCGATTCCAATAGTCTTTGCTTCAGAACACACTAATAGAAAGGCCCTGTTTTCCACAATGGGATAAATACCCTAGAGTTTCCATTATTAGTAGATTCTATGATAAAGAGCAGAATGACAAAGGTATATAAGATTCTTTGCCATTGTAACTCTGTTTTTTGCTGCTTTTGTTTACCACATTAACCATCAGTTACAAGAAAGACCTCCAACTGTTTAACTTAAATAGTAGGTTTTCTGTTCGAGTATTTTGGCAATTTTTATGCACGAGCAGTTAAGGTATACGAAAAATTTTTGTCAGCATATTTTGTAAACAGGTAACAGCACACACGAAAATTTGTCGGAACATTCTGGGCTGCCCCCCCCCCTCAACCCTAGGAAGGTAGTTACGCCCCTGCTAACCCCTTAAATTGAGGTGTATATTTTTTTTTCTACATGTTGGTTCATTAAAATTGATCATATTGGCCCGAAATCTGACTGAAGACTTTAAAAATGGAACTAATGTCTGAGGGATGCATATGCATTGAGATGGGATTTATCAAATGCTTACTTTCGATATCAGAAATATCCGCAACTTTTCTCTCTAATTGGGATCTCTTCAAACCCATTGTCCTTGTCACCTCCTCCAAAGGTAGTTATAAAATCATTTCCTTTTTCAGGGACGCCCGAAAATTGATGATTACATTTCTTTTGTATCCCAGATGTCTGATTAAGTGTTCAGAGAAAGCTTCAGGCTGACAAGGAACACTTTTCAAAGCGTGCGAGATATCATATCAGAACAGACAATAACTCTGAAGCATTACCCTTTGCATGCAGAGTTTGATGATAGAAGACTATCCTTTGGCAAGGTTTTACTCATAACTCTCTGGTACCTAGGAAACCTGTCTTCTTTGAGGGATACTACCGAGCGTTTTGGGGTTTCAAAATCAACTGTCCACACATGTGTTCATCAGATGTGCAAAATGCTATCAGAGCTTTCTCCCGGGTTTGTCATTTGACCTAAGGATGCAGCAGACATCGATAAAACTCAAGCAGAATTTTTTGAAAAAACACATTTTCTGGGCGTGATCGGTGAAATAGATGGGTGCCACGTTGAAATTGTGTGTAGTGACAAATCCTTTCAAAAGGCATATTTCAATCGAAAAGGCCATCATAATAAGCTCGTTCATGGGGTTTGAGACACCAAAAAAATCTTTTCTAACGTTTACGTGGGATACCCAGGGTCTTGCCATGGTGCCAGAGTGCTTGCCAATAGTTCACTTGGATATGACCTTGCTTTTAATTCAAATCTGGTCCCTTCTGGCAAGCATATTGTTGGGGATTCTGCATACCCCCTTTATGAGCAACTTATGGTGCCATATAGGGTTGCTAGCTCCCTCATCTCATATCAGGCTAACTTCAACAAAAGACTCTCTTCCACCCGGATTGCAATAGAGCATGCCTTTGGGTTACATAAGGGACGTTGGAGGAGGCTTAGATGTATAGATCTGAGTTTGGAATCAGTGCCTTTTGTAATAACAGCCTGCTGTGTTCTGCGTAATCTATGCCAGCTCAACGAAGAAGAGTTGGAAGAATGGTTTGACGAAAATGATCAGTTTGTTCGGAAAGATGTCACATCATCCATTGCTTTAGGAAGCACTCGCAGCAGCAACACAGTAGTTGCTCTGCTGAAACATGATAGGATTGCCTGAAATTTGCCATGAATTCTCCGCGCTTAATTATTTACTTACTTTAAAATAATTTTCTTCATTATACACTGTGGCAGTAGCTGCAACCATGATTGAAATCATAATCAAACCATTCTTCCAACTCTTCTTTGCTGAGATTATGCAGAGCAGAACGAATGTTTTAGTTTACTATGTAAGTCGCTATTATGTAAGTCAAATAAACATCTCATTAATCTTTTTCGTTTGTTTGTGCTACTCAGCTTGAGGGTCTAATCCCTCTACCTTATAGCGTGTCCAGACTACCCAGGAAAAGCAGTACAGACTTGGCAGTTTTTTTCAAAAAATATCTGTACAAGATTATCAGCTATAAATTGATATAAAACTGAAAATATAATAAAAAGAATATAGTAAAAAAATTTGTCGCTTCCCGACGAAGAGACGCTCCGACGATCTTTTTTTATTTTTTTTTACCGGCGCCTGCCAAGACCTTAAGTAGTTTTTCAAATTGCTCTTCTTTTTTCGTCCTGCTTCTTCCTATACTCTTTCTCCTCTTTAGTTAGTTCAATTTTCCTTTCAATCACGGACACCAATTTTTCCCGAAAGCTAGAATTTTCTTGTCGATATTTGCCTTCCTGTTCTTTGAGGCTATCAAGTGCCGTTTTCAAATCTTTTCTTATGCTGTATTTAACCCTTTTTGGTACTGGTGGTAGTACCTTTGGAGTAGAGCCAGAGCTATTGGGTACTTCAAAATCAGACAAGTGAATATCTTCAGTACATTCTTCTTATTTAGCACTATCTGTCTTCTTCCTATTTACTGGGTTAATAGTGTCATAAGTGTCGATTAGCAAGGGGGAGGAGGTGGCATGTGAAGACCCCTCAATATCATCAAGCTCGTCATAGAATGGTGGTTTAATAACAGTGCCGTTTCCAGTTCGTGCAACTGCTTTTTTTATATGAGCGATATGCATCCTTCAGTGTTGTCATTTTATTAGTAATTTTATCTCTTGCCGTCTTACAAGACTGAACCCCAGCTTGGACATCTCACTAGCCACACTTACCCAAAACCCTCGTGGTGCCAAAGCCTGGTAAGAATGAAAGTATCTTTCATTTCGAATAATATTCAAAAGAATTTTGACAGTTGTTTCATCATTTTTTGCACATTCTGGTGTCTTTCTTTTACCACTCTACACAACTTCACTTTTAGGGAAGTATCCGTTTATGAGATGGTCAAATAGTCCTTCAGATGTTTGGGGTTTGACCGTCTCAGATGTTTGGGGAGTCGCTTCTCCAAGAATCGTCATCAACTGTTCTCTTGTATAACAACTGGCAGTCAACTCTTCCTGTCCACAGAGTAATTTTTGATCTCCATCAGTCAAAGAAAAAGTATAAGAACATTTTTAAAGGTAAACTCTAGCATTAAATTAAGTGGACAAGTTTAATAATTGAATTTTTTTTCTGATTTTTTGACATACCAAACATTAACCTGGGACAAGTCTAAGTAGAAATACATCATGGCTGGAAATACTGTCATTTTTGAGTTCAAGACTCCTGATCTGGTTTGTCGCGTCCATACTATCACATTGGCATAACCGATTTCTTATTGGTCGATTGCAGGTATCTTCCTAACCATCAATTATCTGCCAGAAGTAAAGAAGAACAATCTTGATTTTAAATTGAGCGAATTGGAATAGAGGACCATATTGAGATAGTGCTAAAGATGCAGATTTTCTACCCTACAGTATATGCACGGAAGTACTGCCCAATAGAATCAGGATAATACAGTAAGAAGTGAATTATTTATGTTTTGCTTCTACTGGGCAGTATCTCTGAAACTTTACAGCCCAATTAACTGAATAATATACAGTAAGAAATGGGTTGTTTTATTAGGGTTAGCTAATCTGCACCTTTACCATGATAGCTAAGAAATAAAAATGCCATTGGATTTAGAGTTAAATCCATTGTCTGAATATAGCAAACATGTCTACTGGAAGTTCCTTTCATAAATTTGGGAAATTTAGGAATTTTCAGGTTTCAGAATTTAGATAACCTAGTTTTAGTTTAGTTTTTGGCTTGCATGAGATCAGGGGTCAAGGCAGTCCTACCCACGACCCTGCACCCTGTCCCTGAATCCCTTCATCTAACTGAAAAGCTTGACTTATAGAATCAAAAAGATGTATGGAATACTGACTGTGATTAATTTTAAGTTGAAATAATATTGATTAATGACTATAAGATTTTCCTGCTTCTATGTCAATATTTTCTCACCCATGGTCAGTGCTAACTATTCAGTTGTCTTTTGATGAAGTCTATTTGTCTTTTGATGATGTCTATATGTGCGTAAAAGTATCAGTTACGATTTACCTCAATACCTAGCGAGTCACCGCAAAGAGCTTTTAGCGTACGGATATAGCCTACACACTTCTGCTACCCCGTTAGTGACAGTGACTGAAACCAGAGTTATTTCGAAAGGGATTAACATTTGGCTTGAAACTAAGAAAAATTCTAAAGCGAAAAACTGGACGCGTGTAGAGGATACCTATTTTGATCCCTTAAAGTATTCTTTTAGTGCGTCTAATGCGATAGTCCCTTCAATTATAAATGAAAACTGATTTTTGTTGTTTAATTGCTTTATATTATCTCGTCTGGTTTCCTTCCTTTGTTTTTAGTATCCTTTTGGTATATTTATTGTTATATTTATAATAATATGATTATGCTCCTGCGTGTGTGTGAATTTATCTTCAAATGAATCCATCGACAAACGCATTTTCCTTATTTTTGTTTGTTTCTTAGTTTTTCTTTATTTCCTTTTCCACATCTTTCCTTATTTTTTCTCACTTATCTTTATCTCTATTATTTTACTTTTTACTTTGTTTTCCTTTTTTTCCCTCTTCACTATTCATTATATCAGATTGAATTGTTTTGGCTTTTCTTTTTTTTTAGTTTCATGTGTGCACAAAAATTATTTCAGCGTTACCTTTGTATAGATGCCAGAGCTCTGCTGTGATGTTGACAACCTTTGGTCAGGTGAGTTAGGTCTCGGAGCGGATCTACCATCCACTGTAAGTATTTTGATGGCTTTTTTTGATGACCAGGGTGCTAACAACTCTTTGGGGGAACGTTCTGTTGAGTTACAAAATGATCCTTTATATACTGAAAATGTAATTAATAATTCAGTTGGAAGTAGAAATCAGAAGAATAATGATCCTAGTTTGACTAATAAAAGTAAGTATGTTTCGCAATTAAATGGTTCTGCCTCCTATAAACGAGATGGTATTTTCTCTGTGCTTCACCTTAACATTCAGGGACTTTGTTCATCTTTTAATGAGCTGAAACGGATCGTTAGTGGTAGAACTCCTGATGTTATTGGATTATGTGAAATTTTCCTGGATTCAAATAAGGATATGCTTTTAGATATTCCAGGATATAGGATGGAGAGGCTGAGCAGGAAACAGATGGCAAGAAGTGAGCTTGCCCTTTAAATTGCTGACCCTCTTGTATACAGTGTCCGCAGTGATTTGAGCATTTATGGGGAAGGAATCTTTAAATCTCTTTTTATTGAGATTAAGACAGGGTGTAAGGATTTAGCATTGGGTTTGGTTTACAGGTCCCCTAGTTGAATTATTCCTTCGTTTATGAAATTTTGGAAGAGGTTTTGGATTCAGTCCAAAAGCATCCCTTTGAACCAATCCTTATGAGCGATTTCAACCTCAACCTGCTGGATCGAAATTCTGCTTCAGCTATAGATTTTTTGTCGATGATACTCTCTTCGGGAACTCTACCTTCAGTTTTTATACCAGCCCGAGTTACTGAGACGCATGCATCTCTTATTGATAATATTTTTTCGTCACTAGATGTCTTGGATAATTCAGTGCTGGTTAGTGATATTTCTGATCATTTTCCCGCTATTTCCCGATATAAGAGCGCTGATCAAGCGCAGCGTATAGCATCACCATCTAATCTCCCATTTTTCCGTTTTGGTTATACTGAGCTGAGTATACTTATTTCCCATCTGACTGATCAGCTATGGGATAGTTTGATTTCTGATTCGGATTTTAACCGCTCTTTTAATATCTTTTATGATTTAGTGAAAGAAACTATCCTAGTTGTTTGCCATCAGGGTCCAGCGCCCTATTCTTCGGAAAGGATAGCACCGCTGAATCCATGAATGACTCCAGATCTCCATAAAAGCTGGAATAGGAAAAATTATTTGTGGAAGCTTTACAAGGCTTCATCATATGTAGCTCATCATCAGCGGTTCAAGGCCTATAGGAGTATATTTAAGACTCCGTATCGGAAGGCTAAGTATCAGTATTACCATAGGAAACTTTCTGAATGTGGGAAGGATATTAGGAAGACATGGTATTTAAATAATTTGGTTCTTAGACCTACTCCCCCTCTGCCTTCAGTTCCAACAACACTGATAGTCGATGGTAAAACCATTCAAGGAGAAGAAGATGTTCAGCTAGAGCTTACCTCTTATTTGGTAATACAGGAAAGACAACTGTTTCCAATGCAAGCTATGAAACTTCTCGTTTGGATTTCAGAGCCTATCATGGACCCTCATGTTTAAAGTCAAGGGTCTTGAACTCTGTTTCTGAGTTTGAGGTAGTTCGTATCGTGAATACTCTTAAAGGATCATCGTCTTCAGGGCCAGACAGAATTCCTACAATGGTTATCCGTGGCATTCTGCCAGCTATCGTGTCACCATTGGCTGAGATTGTCAATCTCTCTTTAACGACAGAAATTTTCCTGGAAGATCTCAAACTAGCTGAGGTTACAGTGCAGCGCAAAAGGGGATCTTAGAGCGATCTTGCTATTTGAAGATCATTTTCTCTCTTATGTGCTTTCGCAAAAAATTTTAAGAGGACTGTACTATCCATGCTTCTTAGTTTTCTGGATGCAAAATAATTTTTCCAGGATCTCCGGTTTGGATTCCGAGCGAATCACTATACAGAGCATGCTTGCATAGCTCATTGAATTTCATTAATTCGGCAACAGATTCAGGTCATATACTGGTAGCTTTATTTTTAGATGTTCGTAAAGTGTTTGATTCCTTGACTCATCGGATTCGTCTTTGGAAATTATCGCATATTTGTAAAAGATCAATTGCTTTCTCTTGGTTTGAATTATATCTTTTTGGTAGGCTTATTTCAATTTTTCCGCTTTTCCAGAGCCCTTCTGAGGTACATTATGGCGTACCTCTGGGATCTGTTCTTGGCTCAGTTTTATTTCTGATTTATGTCAATGATCTGATTTCGGCAGTTAAAAACACCAGGCCTCTGGCATGCTGCAAGCTGTGTCATCCTGATGTTCGCTTGTGTTCTAATACTACTTCTAATGAAGATTTTCTCGTTGCTTCTGCTGTTGACACCACTCTTGAGACTTCTGGGAAGACGGAATGTGATATAAAGTCTAACCTTATGGCAATATTCGAGAGAGTTATTTCATGGTTGGATGCTAATTACTTGGCCTTGAATGTTGGTAAGTCACATTTTCTAATTTTTTCTCAATTTGGTATAGCTTTTCCTCAGCTTGAAGTGTCACAAGGCTCCTTGTGTAGACCAGAGAATAGAGTGGTCTAGTTTCTTAGTATCCTGCTTGATGAGAACCTTTCATTTAGAAACCATAGAGCCATGATTAAGGTTAAGGTCTCACGGAGCTTGGGTATCATTCGAAAACTTGGACACACATTTCCTGGATCTATTCTGAAGCTTCTTTTTTTCTGCCTAGTACAGTCATATCTATCCTATTGCCATATTGGATGGATGTCTACTTTTTCTTCTATACTGTGGTCACTTTCTGTCATGTATAATAAAGCACGGCGTCCTGCTATGGACATCAACCGTTCCTGACCAACAACGCTCTTAAATCTACAGTCTACATCTACAATCTTTACATTATTTCTTGTGCTTCTTTTGTCTTTCATCAGCTTCATGGCAATCTTCCAAAATCTTTTCAAAAACTCAAGTTTTTATTTCTGATTCAGCTCCATATAGCCTTCGTTCTTCATTTCATATCTGCGTTCCTCCTGCCCCTACTATGCGATCGGATTTCAATCCTGTCATTGCTTTTCAACAGGTCTGGAATTCCCTACCTTCTTTAGTACAGAGATGCCACTCTTTTGGGACTTTTAACAGAATTCTTAAGGGTCATTTAGTTAAGAATCAAACAGAAGAGCATTTCGTTTTTTATTTATTTATTTTATTTAAAAAAAAAATTCTTTTCTTCTGAGGAGTTGATGTCCCCCGAGTGTTTATTTCATGGTGTATGGTTGTATTCTCTGCGCTTTGACTCCCAGGCCTCAGGTATGTTCTCTTTTTAATCTTGCATGTTATTTGGCTATTGTTCTTGTTTGGGTTGTTGCGTATATAGTGTTTGTTCTTTGTATCCCCCTTGTATCCCTGGCCATGGAGCCTTTCAAGAGGAATTAGTCTATCGTATTTCCATTTTGTATTTATTGGTGAATAAAACTCTGAACTCTGAAGCTTGTGTTTCTCTTTTCTATTTATTGTTTCCTGTTGGTTACTTCATCTTTAGAGGGCTTCACACCCCTTTATTTGATGTGGTCTATAAACAAATTTAACTGAATTTAAAAACTTTGATCTCAAAAAGTATTTAGCATTGAATGAATTTACTAGTATTGGAATTATTTTTAGCATTGAACTATAATATTTAACTATGTTAGTATTGGACTTGGAATGGAAAGCCCAGAATATCAAAATGTTTTTCCTCATTCATCAGCTAAACAATGACTATACTTATTATAAAAGCTAGATGAAATAGCAAACAGACATACTTTCACCAAGAAAAAAAAGTACGAAGATGGTGATCATTATTGAAACTTAGCATTTCCCATGAGTAGGAGAGGTATTTTGACATTTTCACCTAAAAAAAGGCAATTAACTATTATTTGCCAACATACTATTGAAGTGGTTAGTATTTGCATTCTTGTCAAATGTATTGCTATACTCAATTAAGTAATCGTATTAAAATATGTAGTTAAATATACTTATAGCGCTATTGTGACCAAGTTGGTCTTTTTAAAGTGTGTTCAGAGAGTCTGTTTCCAGAAAAAGGAGATGTAAAAACAGAAAAAAACAGCTGTCCAGACTTTACATTTTCCAGAAAATGAAAAAATTGAACATTGATGCTTGTCTCTATTGATTTTTTTTTGTCCCATTTATCCAAAAAGTGCTAGGTCTGAATGTGTTATAAGATGCATGTTTCGTTAGGTGGCAATAATCATAGAAATCTATATTCTACTTTTAGATGTTTCAGAAAGTCTTTGCATAGGTAAGTTTTTCAAATATAAATAGCAGACACTTCAGGTCAAATATTATTTGCAAGCACATGCCATCACGAGTAATTGGTATTTCACTCTTTTTGAACAAAGAATTTATGTAATGGAATAACCAAATATTTTTTATATCCTATACAATATCATTTTTCAACATTTATCAGCTAAACAATGATTATTTTTGTCGCATATGGTGGATAAAATAGTTAACAGCTAAACTGTCATTGACCAAGAAGCAAAAATAAACAACATCGGTAGAATACCTAATGATAAGAAATAGGAATTTCCCTCGAGTAGCAAAACCATCTTAAATTCTAGTTTTTTTTTATAAATCGACAGTTATAAAAATGGTTTAGCAGCTAGAACAATATCCTTCGCTAAGAGCTGGTATAGCCTTAGGTGCAGGCTTGAACATAGGCCAAATCATACCTTGCATGTCAGCTATAATAATATGTGTCCAGTCTATGTCACTACCAGCCAGGAGGGCCAATTAGGGGGGGGGTTCTTTTTTCAAAGTTTCTATCACTAAAAAAGACTGTGAAATTGTCAGTTTTTAGTGGGGTAATCTAAAACTGGACCCCTCCCCCTGATCTTCTAAAGCCGCCAAAATCACCCAAATGAGAATATTAAAGAAACAAGGAAACATTTCTTAATGCTAAATTCAAAGTTTTTACTACATCACTGGTGGAAATTTACTGGTTGAAACTTAATTGAAAATTAGATTGAAATTTCTCGTTAATATTTAATATTAGAATACAGATTAATTATAGAAAGAATCATTGTTGATATTAGCAATTATAAGAAAAAGAAATAAGAAAACGAGTTCAAAGCAGAGAAGATATGGGGCTCATGAATCAGCCAATAGAAGGATATCAGAGCATTATTCAAAAAAATGCTTGTCATTGTGGAGCATTCTCGGTTATAACCAGCCTTTGAAACAGTATTGTCATATGACGGTAAAGGTACAGAGGTGCTTCCCATGGATTAAAAATGTAGTGGTGCAGCTCAAAAGAAGTAGGATGTAAGACAACTTATGCATTAATTAGTCCATTGCACAGCAACTCTTCACCTTTACTGCATGGGTAGCAGTTCCGCATGCTTACCCAGCATGATAGACTGAATAATATACAGTTGTTTTGATAATGGTGCAGATTAGCAAGATTAGCTACCCCTATACTATATGGTGCTTGATAGAACCAGAATAGACAGTAAAAATGAGTTGTTCATATCCTGCATCTACTGGGCAGCATCTTTGTAACCTTACAGTACAATTTACTGAATAGCATAGATTGAGAAATGAGTTTTATTGGTTAATTTTTTAATATAGGATGATAATGAGATATTTAAGAAATAAACATGCCATTTGACTCACAGTTTAATGCTGGATCCAAATATAGCAATCATTTCCAGTGGAAACTCACACTCTAGATTCTATAAATCAAGCTTTTAGGGGATACAAAGGGATTCAAAGGTGGGCTGCAGCGTTTTAGGTGAGGTAGCATAGACCCTGAACTCGAAGTAGGCCAAAAACTAAACTGAAAATATGGTTTTCCTATCCAAGAATCTGGAAATTCCAGACTTTTTGAAATTTCTGAAATTAATTTCCACCAGAAATGATTGTTATATGGATAGAGGATTGAATTCTAAATTGAATGGTATGTTTGTTTCCTAGCTATTTCATTATGGTCCTACATTTCATATTTACAATTTTTATCAGGGGTATCTAACCTGTACCTATACACATCAGTGTTAGCAGTAGCAAAAACTCATAGGGGCAAGGTCTAAATGACATCCTGCAGTAGTTAGAATTACAAGGAAACACAACTAGAGACTTAAGAGAAGGATAATCACAAAGGTGTCACTCCAAAAACATTTAACAGGCATTCAGCCAGGAAACATGACGCCTTTGCTCAACATACCTTTTATGAATAATGGCCTATATTATATATTAGCATTTGGACTACAGGAATACAATAGATTCTTTCGATTTTCCCATACCCTCTCCCCCCAACCTCGCCCAAACCAAATAAGCACTTGTGACATCTCTGATGAACTGATTCAAATTTGTAAGTTGAAGAGAAGGGAAAAGCAAAGGGTAAAATAAGTGATTGAAAGAAGATTTGTTTTAACTACTTAAAACCTTACTATAAGAATATACTAAACAAAACATTAAATAAGCATAAAACTTAATTCAACTTGACCACCAAATGTGTTCTTGTTGCAATGATGGAACAAAATGAAGTACCCTGATTAGCCCTGCATAATAGAGGATAGAGTTCAGGTCTGTTTTCCTTATTTATATTTATATGCTTTAATACATCTTAATGCAGCTTATTGTACCAATGTGAACAGGCCCTCACTGTTGATTGAACTTGGTATTTTGTGCAATGTTAACATTTCAATAACATAGGGTACCTTATTACAGCCAAATATATCAAATTTGGTAAATTAAATCTACACTTTGATTGCCAAAAGAATATGTGGTTACATAAGGCATTGTTCACATTGGTATGACGTGAATCATCCAGGTCGGCCGAAAAGTAAACAAAAATAACTATGGCTGTATTTCAGGAGCAATTGGAAACAACTGCTACACTAGTTTGATATTAGGTTTTTTTAAAAGCCTTTTATTGATAAATTATAATATTTATGATATCAAAAATATTTTACAGAAAATGAATATGAAATAATAGCTTTATACAGCTGTTCCACTTTATTCCGGGGTTATGAGGTCAGAGTGCTTATTTGACCAATGTGAACAATTTACAACAACAAAAATTTAACTATGACAAGTAAGGTTAGTAGCATGTACAAGACTATTAAGGTGACTAAAATTTTAGAACTCTGGTCTATTTTTTGTAAGTAGCCTTAATATCTGCCAATCATGGATGATCTTCCTGACCAACATCGATATAGAAATCTGACCGAAACTAGAACAAAGTCCTTAGTTTTACAGACTTACTTGAACTATAATAATCGAATTGATGTGCCTTTAGGCTCTTACGTGTGTAAGGCTTAATACATGTTAATTACCAATTAAGTCAGGGCTTTAGTGATGATTCATTTTGAATTACCATTGTATTCAACAAAGCTCTGAAATCTTTTGACAATACAACAAATGTTGTGCCCTGACTGGCCTCTGCACCCTACACTTCAGGAGGAACTAATCTGCACCTTTACCAGAAGTATCAACAAAAGATAGGAAAACATACCTCTATTCTATTTCTCTTTTACGCCAGACTAATCAGAATTACTTGGTTGCATGAGTGCATCAAAACACATTTGTTTATCTAGGTTAATTAAATGTTAGCTTTGTATAATTTTTGCAGTGTATTTTTTTGATTTGTTGGGTTGTAATAAGGTAAATAAGGAACAATAGCTTATTACATCAATGTGAAAAATGCCTTAGCCCTCTGATTAATCTCCTAACTTACATTGTTAAATATCTTACTACAGCTTATATACCAAAGTGAACAACACCTCATCTAACACTGATCATACTAAAAATAATTTTCTGAAAACGATTTTGACTGGTACCATATTACACTTTGGGCCAATAGTTTGGATAATATGTCCCTTCCCACTAATATTTCTTTAATGTTTGTTTGTGATTCAGTCACCTTAATGTTGTCTGATTTACATTATATTTTTGTCGTGTCAATATACTTGTAACCCCCATAATGTCAACTGGTCACACATTATAGTTTGTCCCAATACTTATAATAATATGTGCCTTCCCACTGATTTTTCTTTATGTTTGTTTGTGATCCTTTCACCATCATGCAGCTTGGTTTTTATCATGTTTTTGTCATGTCAGCACACTTGCAGCTCACATAATTTTCACTGGTTCAATATTACATTTTGGGCGAATACTATCAATAATATATGCCATCCCACTGTTATTTATTTATTTATTTTCTTATGTTTGTTTGTAATCCTATCACCTTTATGCAGGCTGACTTCTTTCATATTTTTGTCATTTCAGCATAATTGCAGCTCATATAATCTTGACTGGTTCCACATTATACTTGGGGCCAATCTTTTGATGAATATGTGCCATGCCACTATTATTTCCTTATCTAGGTTACTGATCCTATCGCCTTCCTGTAGCCTGAATTCTATCATATTTTTCTCAGGTCAGCACAAATGCAACTTACATAATTTTGAATGGTCCCATATTATACTTTTGGTCAATATTTTGAATAATATATGCCTTGTCATTGATATTTCTTTATCTTTGTTTTTGATCCTATCGCCCTTGAGTATCCTGAATTCTATCATTTTTTTGTCATGTCAGTATATATGCAGCTCTCATAATTTCTTACTACCCATATTATACTTTGGGCTAATATTTGGAATAGTATGTGTCATTCCATTGCAATTTATTTATATTTGTCTGTGATCCTATTACCTTCAGGTAGGCTGACTACAATAATATTTTTTTTCATGTCAGCATACTTACAGCTTACATAATTTACTGGTCCCACATTATAAATTGGGCCAATACTTTGAATAAAATGAGCCATCCTACTGATATCTCTTTATGCTTGTTTGTGATCCTCTCACCTTCATGTAGCCTAGTTTCTATTATTTGTTTGTCAGTCCAGCACACCTGCAGCTCATGTAATAGCAACTGGTGTCACATTATACTTTGGTCCAATACTTTGGATACTTTGTGCCATCCCACATATTTCTATGTGTACATTTATTATGTGTGATAATTATGGGAGATTTCTCTTTTCTTTTGAATTCTTCTATTCTTAATTCAGTTATATTTGATCAACCAAGTAGGGCTGGTAAACAAGAGACACACGCTTGAACCTCTCCTTGAATCTATGGTTAATTCTACCAGCAATTATCACACTACCATTCATTATTGTGATAAGATTATACCCCCACTGTCTTGAAATAGTAGCTTCGATGTATTTTGTTAGAATGTGTGTGAGATAAGAGACAAGTGGGATTATCTGAAATCGTATTTGTGGTCTGATAATTCTGTGCCCTTTTGATGTAATAGGTTTAACAGAAACGTGGTTATCTGATGGTGAAAATTTTACAGCCTATGATATGCATGGTTATGATGCTGTCCATATCCCCAGAATGGTAACAAAGTGCTCAGGGGGTATTTCTTTATTTATTAAGTCTAATATTGAGTAGAAGAAGGTCTGAACTTGAATCCTTGTTTACATCAGTAGTGTCTAATAGTAAGACATTTTATTTTCCTGTCATTTATCTGAAAAGCCAGTTTGCATGTGATACTGTTTGTTTTATAAGCCCCCTCCTTTTCCCACACATTTGTTCTGCGATTTGCTTGATCAACTTTCTTGTGTGGGGTCTTTCTCTAAAAAACGTATTTGTGTTTTGGGACATTTTAATTGTAATATGTTAAATATTGGATCAAGTGATGAATGTGACCATCTCTTTGATGTGCTTTCTTTTTCTGGTCTACTTCCTTCAATTTTTTTTTCCTTCTCGTGTTTACCCTACTAGAAATTCTGCCACTTTAATAGACAATATTTTCATTTCTCATTCTTCTAATTTGAATTTTACTTCTGGTCTTGCTTTCACTGATCTTTCCGATCACTTCCCTATTTATGTTTCACTTTTTATGCCTCAAACTGAGATTGCTGTGGATTCTGTGGATTGCTAGCGGGGTGATTCTTCTTTTAGAACTTCCACAGATAAAGAAATTTCTAATTTAATACACAGTCATCAGAGCAATGATTGGTCTAATGTTCTTGAAGCTAATGATGTTGATTTTGCAACGAATCTATTTTTGTGTCGTATGGGAGCTCTGTTGGATAAGCATTTTCCTCTTAGAAAGAGGCCAAGGAATTCCATACCCAAATGTCCATGGATGTCTAGAGGTCTGATCAATGCAACACATATGAAGGCGTCTCTGTTCAAGGCTGCATGTAAAAGTAAGACACAGGATAATCTTTTGAAGTATAAACTTTGTAAAAATGTGCTTACTTCTTCAGTACGTGCAGCCAAAAAGCTCTATTTTTTCGCGTAGAATTGATCAGTGTAAGGGGAATTTGCGAAAGGTTTGGACTGTAGTTAATGAAGCTCTTTCCCGCAAGAAACTCAAACAGTCCCCCCTTGTCGCTACAGGAAAGCTGATGAATCTTTCGTGGACAAAAATTCTTCAGCAAGCAACTTCAATTCGTATTTCACCTCACTTCCTTCAGTTCCTAATCCACCCTACAGCAGTGTAAGTAGTCTTCCCTTAGCAGAAAAGTAATTTTTCCTTTTCCCATGCAGTGATACCGAAATTTCTGACATTATTTCTCAGCTTTCAATTAGCCGTTAAGTTGATGGTTTCGATTTAAGCTGTAACGTTCTTAAACAAATTGGTCAGTTGGTTTCTAACCCCATCTCACACATAACTAACCTCTCTCTTTCTTCTGGTGTTTTTCCTCATTTATTAAAGCTTGCTAATGTTGTACCTTTGTATAAAAAAGGTGATTCGTCGCTAACTTCAAATTATATACTTGTTTTTCTTCTTCTTATAATCTATAAGGCTGTTGATAAAGTAGCATAGTGTACATTCTCTTCATTTTTATTTAGCACTAATATACATTCAAATATCTTCCTTATAGGCGACTATAAGTATGGTTTTAATTCCAGTTTTCTACCTTGCATCCACTTTCAGATGCAACAGAGTTTGTGCGTGTTAACCTTGACAAGGGCTTGCGTGTTTGGGTCTATTTTTTTACTTTTCAAAGGCATTTGATATGGTCGTTCACTCTGTTCTTTTGTCTAAATTATCTTCATTTGGAGTGCATGGAGTCCGACTTGAATGGTTTAGGCCTTGCCTCTCAGGGAGATCTCAGTATGTTTCGATTAATGGTACTTCTTCCTCTTCCTTGCCTAATGATCTTGTTGATGGTCTTCATCCCCTTGTGCACCCTATTCTTTTTGCTGATGACAGTAGCTTTTTCATTGCTGCAGTGGACCTGCCATCTGCCACTTCCCTAGCTCAAGGTCTTCTTGATAAAGTAAAAGATTGGTGTTGGTCAAATGGTATGACTTTCAACAGCCAAAAAAGTGCTATTGTACACTTGAGGACCCCTTATCGTATGAGAGACGCAAGGGAGCCAACCATCCTGGCTCATGGGAATGATATTATACCGCAAGCTACTATAGTGAAATTTCTTGGTGTGTATCTTCACTGTTTTCTTTCTTTTAAACCAAATTTAACTCATACCCGTTCCCTTGTCTTCCGCCAATCTTCAATGTTATACACGGTTAACTCATTTCTTCCCCCATATGTTATGCTTTCTCTTTATTATGCTTTTATTTTTCCTTACCTTTCTTATTGCTGTTCTGTCTGGGGTAGTACTAATAAATCTCTTCTCTGCTCACTTCAAACAGCCCCAAATAGGGCAGTGAAGGCTACTTTTCTTCTACCTCGTTTCTACCCTTCCTCTGATCTTTATAATGTTGCCGGAATAGCTCCGCTGGATCGTATTCTGGGTAAAAGTTACCTTTATTTAGCACAGTCTGCTTTTCTAGGTACACTTCCACCATCTCTGCAGCAGTTTTTCTTTCTGTCAGACTTAGGTAGGTACTCTTCTTTTTTACGTAGTTCTTATCGCAGATTCATTTTACCTAAACGATCATCAACAGCAGGTCAGGGGTCTCCTGTTTATCAATCTATTTTACCATGGAACTCCATCCCTCCTGATGTCCGTCTATCTCTTTCTGCAAAGGCAGTTTCTCACCGGGTCTTTCCAGTATAGTATTTTTCCCCCTTTTTTTTCTTTTTTCTGCATTCCATCCAAGTTTATATGTCTTCTTTTTCATTCAATATATTTTTCTGATTTTAATTTTTTTTTATTTTGTTTTTTTATATTTAATATAATTATATTTAATTATATTTAATTTTCAATCTCTTTTCTTCGTTACATATTTTTTTTTCAGTTATTTGTGAAGTTTCTTTTTAATTCTCCTATTTTCATAAATGTCTCTTAATCCAGTTTTTTTTTATGTGCTTTATAATAGTGTCTTATTTTGTTTTGTTGGCCCTTTACAAGCTGAGTTTTTCGGGCGTGTATAAACTATACGTTTGTAATTGTTTTGCTTATAGTATTAACAAATTGATTGATTGATTGATTGATGCTAACACATTATGACAAATTTCTCATTCTCCAGGCCAACAAGTCCTCCTTCAGTAAATTCCATAATTTCTCAATTTCAAAATTTGCGCTGTGCTTCTGATGGAGCTCCAGGAGAAAGGTGCTTCTTATCTCCCAGGAGCAATCTTCTCTATCGTTCCATTACAGCAGATGAAAAACATAGAACCATGGTGGGATAGTGGTAAATTTGGAATATAGGACCATAATGAGATAGCTGGGAAAAACACATACAATTCGATTCAGAATTCAATCCTCTATCCAAATATAACAATCATTTTTGGTGGAAATTAATTCCAGAAATTTAGGAAATTTTGGAATTTCCTGATTAGAAAATTCTGGAATTTGAAAAACCCAGTTTCAGTTTAGTTTTTGGCTCACTTGGGATTCAGGGTCCTGGCCACCATAGCCACAACCCCACAGCCTGACATTTAATCCCTTTGTTTCCTGCAAAGCTTGATTTATAGAATCTAGGAGATTCCAGAGGAAATTGGTATCATATTTGGATACTACATTGAATTCTGAATCAAATGGTATAATTCTCTCTCAGCTATCTCATAATCATTCTTCAATCAAAATTTACTGAGAAGGAACGCCTGCAGTAAAGGTGCAGATGTACTGCCCAATAGAACCAGGATATACAGTAAGAAGTAGCTGTTTATATCCTGCTTCTACTGGGCAATATCTCTGCATCCTTACAGCCCAATTGACTGAATAATATTCAGAAAGAAATAAGTTGTTTTTATCAGGGGTAGCTAATATGCACCTTTTCCCCCAATTCTGCTGGGCAGCACCTTTACAGCCCAATAGGCCAAATAATTTACAGTAAGAAATGAGGGGTTTTTATCAATGGCCCCTTTTCTGCACCTTTGCCCTGATTGAACTTGCGACTCCTCACAGGAAAGCTCATTTATTGGTGGTATTACTGATGGCAAATAAGGATCTCAATACTTTACCCATTATTTATTAAATTTGGAAAATTGACTTGAAAGTCTTTTATCCTAGGCTATTTCCAGGCAGATGGTCTTGGATTGAAGTAATCTAACTTTGGCAATTAAAGCCCCCTTTGATTTCCTCTTTTCAGCAGTTTTGACTTGGTCTCGTCTGCTTATTACCATCCAATTTACCTGTCTTGTCCGCACATTCCTGTTTGATTCGGTTGAGTCAAGAATGAGACTGATACAAAAGCACTCTCATTCTGAACTTGATTGTCAGTCAACTTTAAGTCAAGTTTACTTGACCTGCGTAAATTCTGTTCGATTTAGGTAAAAGCTTTGAAAAAAAACTTTGAATATTTAGTTCCGCATTTCATAATATTTGCTAGATGTAAATTAGCTTTTGATGTAATTTAAGTCACTGCTAAGTGCAGGCATCTACACCCAACCCCATTACTTCAGGAATTAATCGTGAAGTAATGGGTAGACAAGGAACAAGGAATAAGTCATAAGTAGACAAGGAAGAATCAGAAGGAGCATCTAGCAGTATGAGACTTTAATTCCTTGTGCAGGACAGGAGCTCTTTTAAATGGATGCTACATTTTGTTAATGAATATCTTAACATATACTATGTCAACAGGAATTCATGAATTTTTAGGCTAACTGGTATTTCATTTTTCAGACGCCGCATTGTTATGCTCCTAGTTGCACCCATCATTCTCGATTCTACAACTGCAAGTTCTTTTTCTTCCCAAAAGAAGGATCAGTTGAATACAAGAAATGGACAAATAGAACAAAAAGAGAAAGTTGTTTGCCAATAAAAACACTCCAGACTCTGTTCCTGTCATTTTGTTGATGGAATAAAATATAATGGTCCAAGTATCTTTTATTGGAACTGGGACAAACTGTTCAGATTTAAAGATCCAGAAAATTCAAGAAGAAAACGAAAGCACAGAAACTCGTCTACTTCGACCAGCGAACTCTCTGTGTCTACCAGTGATATTACTGTCATTCCTGGTGGAAGTGCATTGGAAGTATCTGCAGAGCCAAACCAGCCATTACATACTTCGGTAGTCAAACATTTTCCAAGACCAGAAATGGAACTAAGAATTGAAAATCGAATTCTCATGCATGAAAATGAAGAGCTCAAGAAGAAGATGGAGGAGTTCGAAAAGAAGCTCAAATACATAGAAAAAAGATTCTCTGTGAGTGATATCAAAGACAGAGACAACCTTGTTTTATTTAACACAGGAATATCAACTTTTACCTTGTTCACTGTAGTACTGGATACAGTAACATCCTTAAAAATTAGTTACGCTTTTCAGTGGAATGTTGAAATTCTTGCATTAGAGGATCAACTGTTGCTCACGCTTATGAAACTTCGGAAAAACTGTGAGTTTGTTGACCTTGGACAAAAATTTAATATTAGTGAAACAACATGCAGGAATATTTTCCAAACCTTAGTTTTGGTTTTACATCAAATATTCTTTGTTGAAGTGATTGAGAAAGCTCATTTTCCTAGAGTACTCGTGGGTGTCCCCCGATGGCCGGAAAAAAACCCAAATCGATCTTTTCCTCATATCAAGACGATAGAGAAGTAGCCTGCTCGACGTGAGGGGCTTTCGAGGAGGGGACATGAATTCAGATCACATCTTGATGATAGCCGAAGTAAGAATTATACTGAAAGCTCAGAAACCGAAAACCAACGCCACAACACACAAACAGTTCGACACTGATAAGCTGAAAGATCATGATATCCACAGAAGCTTCTGCATATCACTACATAACAAATTTGAAGCGTTAAACCTGCTCGATGAAGCTGAAGACTCTAGTGTCGAAAAGATATGGACCTCAGTGAAAAGTGCCAGCCTTGGCTTCAAGAAAAGAAAGAAAGAAAAATGGATATAGGACGACACCTGGAAATGTATCAGTAAACGCAAGGAGACCCGGACGCTTATCCTAAACACATTGAGCCCTGAACAAAAAGCCCAGTTACGTATCCGTTACAAAGAAGAGGATAAGGCGGTTAAAAGAAGTGCAAGGAAAGACATAAAAACGTTATCGAGGAAAAAGCAGCACTTGCAAAAGAAGCTGCTAAGAAAGGAGACTCGAAAATGGTGTATCGACTAACGAATGAGATATTCGGAAAGAAAACAAACCGAACATCTCTTGTAAAAGATGAAAAGGAGGACGTAATCTCGGATCCACAGAAAGCTGACGAGAGATGGGCCTCGCATTTCGAGAAAGTCTTAAATAGACCCAGACCTGACGATCCAGAAGTAGTACCTGACAAACCGTTTTTACAATTTGACGCAAGTGCTGACCCCCACTGAAGAAGTGACGACAGCTGTGAAAAAGCTGAAAAATGGACGGGCACCTGGAGTAGATGGTATCACGGCAGAGAGGCTGAAGACGTCCCTTCGTGCCTGCATAACCGTTTGGACTGCTCTCCTAGTGGCCACCTGGAATAGCGAAAAAGTTCCAAAAGACTGGACCAAAGGTATACTAGTAAAACTCTTCAAGAAAGGCGATGCGCTAGTCTGTGACAACTGAAGGGGCATCAACCTAACGTCTGTGCCTAACAAAATACTAGCCACAGTCATACTAGAACTCCTAAGAACAGCCCTAGATTCACACCTCAGAGAAGAGCAACAGGGGTCCGACCTGGTAGGTCTTGCTCTGACCTTATATTCATTCTAAGGCTGATGATGGAAGAGTCAAGAGAATGGAACAAAAAGATGTCCCTGTTCTTAATTGATTTTGAAAAGGTGTTCGATTCTATCGACCGAAGTACTTTATGGAAGATTCTAAAATATTAAGGAGTACCTGATAAACTAGTCAAAATGATAATGGCACTTTATGAAGATAGTGAATGCTTCGCTCGCACAGAAAATGGGGACACGCGTTTCTTCAAGATAATGTCTGGAGTTAAACATGGTTCTGTCCTATCCCCGTTCCTGTTTGGTATTGTAATGGACTATATTCTACGCCAGTCTTCAGGCTGGGGAGTGAAGATTAGCAGCCGGCAGATCTCGGATCTGGACTTCGCAGATGACGTTGTTCTTCTCGAAGAAGTGAAACAGCGACTGCAGCTGCTACTCGACGCCATGGATGAAAAGGCCAAGAAAGTGAGACTTGCGGTGAATGTCAGTAAAGACAAAGAGCAGGGCAACATCTGACTCGCCACAGATACTAAAATGCAAAGGTATAGCAATTGACCAGGTCAAAAAATTTAAGTATCTTGGGAGCTGGATTAAATATGATGGTGAAATTGCTAATGAAATTAAGAGGAGAATTGGACAGGCGACATTCTCTGCGCTTAAAGCTCAGACTCCTAAATAGCAATGTGATGTCCATCCTCCTTTATGCTAGCGAATGCTGGAAATTAAACGTCCAACTGGAGAAACGTGTCCTAGCTTTTGAGAACATGGGCCTTAGAAGGATCCTGAACATATCGGGGCAGGAAAAGGTCACCAACATAGAAGTCCGTCGGCGAACCGGTCAGCTATCAGTTACTGACCTCTTGATGCGTAGGAGATGGATGTCTCTTTTCACGTCCTTCGTATGCCAGAAGATCAACCCCCCAAAAAATGTATGAGTGGCGCCCCGAAAGGAGGCGGAAAAGAGGTCGACAAAGACACACCCTACGACGGCAGTACGACCGGGACCTGAGAAGTGCTGAGCTGTCTCTTCAACCACAGTGGGAGGATGTCACGGCTGTAGCTCAGTTCCGAGATGTCTGGCGAGGCTTCGTAGACACCCTATGAGCCATTCCTGGCTCTGGAGGATGTAAGGTCTAAGGTAAGGTTTACCTAGTGTATCCAAAAATCTGCTCAGACTTCTCGACTGCTTTAAGGATTCCACCAATTGCTGGATAATCATAGATGCAACTGAAGTTGAAATGGACATTCCTCGTGAAATGAATTTGAACAAAGAGACTTTTTCAGGATACAAGCAAAGAAACACAATGAAAGGGTTTATACAGATTTCACCGAATAATGCAGTGATCTTTGCCAGTGCTTTATTTCCAGGGTTTAACAAGTGACACAGAATTGACAAGAAGGTCTGGGATGATTAAAAAAAATAAAAGCTGGAGATCTAGTGCTTGCTGATAAAGGCTTTACAATAGCTGACATTTTACCTCCAGGGGTAACTCTGAATATACCTCCTTTTTATTTTGTCAACAGTTTACTGTGGAGCAGGTGAAAATGACAACCAAAACTGCCAGAGTCAGGGTTCATGTGGAGAGAGTAATTCAGAGAGTAAAGACATTTGAAGTCCTTGCTAAAATCCTATACCAATTGCGCCCCATTTCATCTCACATTTTCCAGTTGTGTGCCAGCTTAGTAAATCTTCAGTCCACAACATTGCAGATGGATTCCAATCATGAATGTTTTAAAAAATTCAGTGTTGTAAATGTAATTTATATGATTTAATAATAAATGAAATGAATTTTTGAAATTAGCATAAGAAAGTATCTTGGCCCTTGCATTTTTCTTACTTCATTCTCTTCTTCAGGTAATTAAGATGGCTGCCGGACATCAGATAAGGGAGAAAAATTTACCATCGCGCTTCGCGGGAAAAGTATTAAATTTAGAATTAAAAAGTGTATTTCTGTCTGCAAAAAATAGAGATTAGAAAACAGGGAGGGCCTTGCCTCCCCTCTGGCTACGCTACTGGTCTCCCACCCTTCTCCATCTAACTTCAGTACAAAAATTTTCTGCTTTCCGAGGGCTGTGCAAATTTATCTTTGTGATTAACGCGACTCATTACTAACTCATACTAAGAGGTCTTGGCAGAGTTGAATTGGTAATGTTAGTAGAAGATGCAGATAAACTAACATTGGTTGGCAAAGAGGCATTAAGAACAAGTAAGAATTGATGTTACTTTTTGGGCTAGATATAAGGTCTACTATTGCTTGATTATTAATAGCAATTTAAGTCCTTTTAACAATGACCCTCAGCATCTTTGCTAGACCTTCACCATATATTAGGGGACAAGGTAGGTGTTGTTCATAGCATTATTTAACATTTGCTTGTACTGTTTCTAGAACTACAGCTAACATTCCAGGCTTTGGTCGTCCAATCAAGCAATTGTACTAGTAGCAGTTGTCCCAAGCAATGCTTGTAGTTCTCACATATTTTGGAACAGTAATTCACTAGCTCTAAATCAGTACTAGCAGTATATGATTACATATAGCTCAATACAAGTCAGTGAATATACAGGAACCAAGCCAACAAATAGTGTATTACTAAAAAAAATTGAAGAGTAAAAGCCATTAATCAATAGCAATATCTAGCAAAGACATATTGTAACAATCTAGATGTACTATTGGCAATTTGTTTACCACAAAAAAGAAAGATCCATTTAAGTTTCAAGCCATTTAGAAAAAATGTTTAGGCTATTGGTACTGTTTAGGGCCCAATTTTCAGGTAAACTAATTAATTTTTCAGCATTTATGCAATTCAGGGTCTTGTCATAAGGAAGAATTTAACATAGAAATTTGAGACCCATAAAGAAAAAAAATTGTGTATCCAGTTTCTTAGGGAGCCAGTGTTCCCACCTAAGTTATTTATATATATGTTATATATATATATATTATATATATATATATATATATATATATATATATATATATATATATATATATATATATATATATATATATATATATATATATATATATATATATATATATATATATATATATATATATATATATATATATATATATATATTGTTTGCATGAGTACTCCCGTAGCCTTGGAACTTGTGGGTGTAAGATTCAAGTCATTCTGAGAACTAAGGTTTCTCTCTTGTTTCAAGAAAACCAAAACTTTTATTGTCTTTTCTTTTTTGTGTGCATTAATTTAAAAAAAAAACTTTGTCCACAAAAGAAGTCTTTTAAAGAATCGTAAACAGCTAAAATATTTCTAAGACAATTAGAAATAAATTTAAATATTAATTTAGCACAAAAATAGCAGAAATCACTATCAGTAATTAAATAAGACCCAAAATGAAACAAACTTGTTTGTTTTGTACCCAAGGTTCTTTTGTACCCTAAAATTTGGCTATATATAAGGTTTTACACTTTGTAAAGACAATGCTTGAGTTGAACAGTGCTCAACATTGGAAATTGCAAACAGTCTACTTCTATTAACATGTATCTTTCTTAAACATGAACAAAAGATTCCTACCAAAAGATGACATACATGATGTATGTCATGTATGTAATTTTTGATTGTTAAGATTTTCTAATAATACGGCTCCACTGTCATGATGTCACAAGACTGGTATTTGGTGTGAATTTTACAGTTGATGGGAACAGGGGCTCAGCTTGGGTTCTGAGTTAGGAGGGAGGATATAAAGAATGTTCTGACAAAATCATCCAGAGTGCCAACAAATGCAGAAACATAAGCTAAATTAAACCAAAAACGTAAAACAAATTCCAAACTGTTTGCACAGTGTGCAGACACTTTTGAAGCTTGGCGGAGGGAGTTCCCCCATGAACTTCACCCCTGGATGCAAAATGCACCTTTCATGGTCATTTTTCAAAGAAAAAAGTAGCTCAGGAATTTTTAAATGGAGATTTGCCTGATCTTTTTGTACCCTTTTCAATCCAGGGAATTAGTGTAATGTTGTTTGAATTAATCATAAAGTAATGATTAATAATTCAATTGAATTAATGATACAGATATACGTAGTCTTCAGATAAAATAGATACAAATCTAGCGGGTTGGTGGAAAATATCGATTCTAGGTGGCATAAAAGCTTTTAGGTTTACTTAACTGTTGCAGAGTAGGGGAAACAAGACTTAGCTGCTATTATTGGATATACTATAGGCAAATTATTCTTTTAATTTGCCCTTCCCTTTCTAAAAAAAAAAAAAAATCAGCTCGTACAAATATGAGTGTTATAAGACCATAGGAAATACTTAAGAATAGAAGAATCAACCAACATTGTAAGCAAGTCAAATTTTTCGCTAATATCACAGTAACCATGGGTTCCCACCGATGCGATTTTTTTTAACGCAAAGCGGGTCACGCATGACGGATACAGCAAAATTGCAAAAATATTCACATGGAAACATTTTCTTGAAACCGTTGAAGCGCTAAAAGTACAATGAGATATTTAAACAGGAAGCAAAAAAAGATTGTATGCATGTACATGCAGTACAGAAAATATCAAGTAAGTTCTTGAGACTTTGTTTGTTACAACAAAAATTTTTAAATAATAATTAATATATTTCATTCTTTAAGGGCTATTTTTAAGATTTAGATAAACACTTAGGCTATATTAGCCTAAATAGTTTTAAACCACCCGCACACTACTAATTATATATATATATATATATATATATATATATATATATATATATATATATATATATATATATATATATATATATATATATATATATATATATATATATATATATATATATATATATATATATATATATATATATATATATATATATATATATATATATAAATATATATATATATATATATATATATATATATATATATATATATATATATATATATATATATATATATATATATATATATATATATATATATATATATATATATATATATATATATATATATATATATATATATATATATATATATATATATATATATATATATATATATATATATATATATATATATATATATATATATATATATATATATATATATATATATATATGACCAACAAGGACAATCTGTCATTCTTCATCTGCAGAACATGTCCTACTCATCTCAACTGTTCTCTCATTATAACCCCACAAAGCACGATTAAGCCATATTTTTGTAAAGTTTACTTTTTAAAATACGGGCCATAGACGGGTACCCAAAATAAATCATAGACAATTTCTTTCCAAAGATGTAACAAATCTTGCTTTGTCTTTTGGAGTGCACGCTTCGGAACCATATTTGACCACTATCCTCACAGTAGCTTCAAATATTATAACCTTTATTTGCAGATCTACTACTACTACTAAAAACTCACACAAGCACCGAGCCGCCTGAGGCCAACCCAGCCACGCACGCTCCTCCTCCATCCTCCAAAGTGGAAGGGAAAAAAAATTTGGTAAAAGTAAAGTAATAAGCAATGTTGATCAACATAAAAATATCAATATTTGAGGAATTTTTGTTTTCCTAAATATATATATATATATATAATACATATAATATACATATATATATATATATATATATATATATATATATATATATATATATATATATATATATATATATATATATATATATATATATATATATATATATATATGGAAAACAAAAATTCCTCACATATTGATATTTTGATCTTGATCAACATAACTTATTACTTTAATTTTACAAAAAAAAAATTTTTCCTTCTAGGGATCTTTAACAAAACGAAGGTTTTAGGTAAGAGATATATTGAAATAACAAAGCCGATCTGATTCTTTTAGATATCTAGTGGAGAAGCTTGAGAAAAATGATGACAAATGGTATTTTGAATATATGAGGATGACACCTGACAATTTTAAGGAGATTTTAACCTTAATTAAAGAAAAAATTGAGAAAAAATTCACCAACTTTCGAGAGCCTATTGAAGCACCAATAAGATTAGCAATCACTTTAAGATGTTTTGCCACACGTGAATCAAAATGTTCATTATCCTACTAGTTTTTAGTAGATCGCTCAAATGTTACCCGCATAGTAAAAGAGACTGTAAAAGCACTATGGGAGACTATGAAGGACAGGCATATGAAGACTCCTACAGAAAAAGATTTTGAAGATATGCAAGATGACTTTAAAAGCAAAAGGAATTTTCCAAACTGCATTGGAGCAATAGACGGGAAACATATTAGAATCCGACGTCCAAAAAATACAAACTCCCAATTTTACAATTATAAAAAATTTTACAGTATCATCTTGATGGCAATTGTAGATGCCAAATACAGATTTGTTTTAGTTGATGGGGGATCTGAAGGTAGCTCTAGAGATTCGGGTATGTTTTCCAGATCAAGTTTTGGAAAAGCAATTGTCAACAATAGCATGAAAACGCCAGACCCTCAACCCATTTCTAATAATGTGATTTTGCCCAGTGTGTTTGTTGCAGATAGGGCATTTCTCCTAAGAACAAACCTGATGAGACCTTACCCAAGTGGCCTTAGTATACAAAGCAGAGATTAAAGACTGTTTAATTACAGACCATCAAGAGCAAGACTTGTAGTTGAAAATGTATTTGGTATTTTGGCTGAACGATGGCATATCTTTTACACACCTGTAGATGGAACAACAGAAACCATCAATTTAATTATAAAAGCATGCTGTTGCTTGCCCAACTTCTTAATTGAGAAAAATAATCAAACTTCAAGTTCATTTGGTGATGAAATTGATACCAGTGGAAGACTAATAGGTGGTGCCTGGAGGAATGAAGCACAGCCAACTACTTGGGAGGAGCAACTGAGGCATCAAGGATCAAATAATGCAAGTAGTGTTGCAGTTGCAATACGTGAATAGTACTTGGAGTATTTCTTCTCAGCTGAGGGTTCTTTACCTTGGCAAAATTCGTATTTGTTTTAAGAGACCTATGAGTTTTTTCTTAAACAGTGACTATAAATACTATAGCAATCTACAATGTTGAAATATGTCTATTATCATTCTATCTGATGACTCTATCTCAAAGTGATCAGCATTGTGAACTTAAAAGATGGCCTGGAAGTCTCCTAGAAAATTTACTATTGAGAAAAAAAATCATGAAAATTACAATAGAAAGTTGCCAATAACTTTCATCAAGGTAATTAGGCTACCTTTATAACTAACATGTATCTTTCAAAAGGATGGATATGTGCAAAAAAAAGAATTAACACACTTACACATATGGACTTTTCATAACTTGTGTCTGTTTGACTTCTTAAATTGTCAACATCAAGAAATGAAAGAGTCTCAAACCACTTCCATTTTTGTTTGTCCCTCCCTCTGATCCACTTTTGGGTATTGTGTTTATCTCTCTTCTGTATTCATCCCTGAGGGAACACCATAATTTTGACATTCTTGAACTAAAATTAAAACACTACACTTATTTTACTAGAATGCATAAGTATACAGGAGCAGTCATGAAAATTTGATATACAAAGGCATATTAATGTATTTTCACTAAATCTTACGCAAACAACAAAGTTAAGGGCAAATAACAAAAATACCACACTTTTATTACCAAAGTTAGCCTTCTTTTTAAGCTTGATCATAAGCGTAATATAGGAGGTGTTCCAAAAGAAGAATAAAACAAAGATATTAATTTTACTTTACTTTCACTCTACTTTACTTTAAGCAGGAACAAAGAATACAGAAGTCAGAATACAATGAATGTCCTTTTTTCTCCTACAACAAGAGCATTAAAATAAGACAAAGAAGAAAAATAAACAATATGACATCTCTAGTATAGGAATATCATAATGGCTAAAGGTGCCTAGTAGGGAAGCAGAAAATCAGATAATTTTTCACAGAAGAAAGGGGCCAAGATATGGAATAGTCCATTTTCAAATTAGTAGTTTTAATAGATTAAAAAAAACTCTTTGGGACCATTTTCAGAATGATTAGGGCTGAATAAAAATCCTGAATTTATATGAATCTATGTTTTCCCATTGGCTTTGTTTGAAAACTTCAACTCTCCCTCCCCCCCTCCCCCTGTCTCTCTCTCTCTCTCTCTCTCTCTCTTTCTCTATCCTGTGCTGTGGTAAAATTTAGATAAAAAGCCTTAGGTTTTAGTTGATTAATCAAAAACAATTTAACATTACATTTTTAATGATAAAATTTTTGACACAAAGTACATAAAAGCTTTTGTTAAATGAAGTTTTTTTCTCTAGAGCTGTATATATTGAAAATCCTTTGAAAAAATTAAGACAAAGGTAAAATATTTTATATAACACAAAGACAGCACAAATTAACTAAAATAATAATAAAAATTAAATCACCTTCAAATCTGAAAGGGAATACAATAGCTTTTTGTACAAATTGTTCTTGTAAAAACTTAGTTTAGGAGATTTTGGCATTATGGAAGAAAGTTGAGTTGGGAAAATAAAAATTTCATGAATAGATTCTAGCCTTAAATTACAGACTTGAAAGATATTTTTCTAATGTCCTACCTCAAATATTTCCATGCTTGTAAGGCAGAGAAGAAAGCAAAAATTCCTGTTTTAATCACAGAAAAATACTATTTTTCCTTAATTTTTGGCTCGGTCTCTTTTTTTCACTCTATTCTTGAAAACACATGTGTAACAATTGAAATAGAATATTAAGCCTTATAATGATTTTTTTTTTATGTAAAATTAGTTTTTTTAATTCTTTAAATTCTTATAAATCAGAACTTGGAAAAGCTTCACCCCTCAGAAAACTTCCTTAAAATCTGTTTTGTAAGGTTTTAGTTTTATAAAACAAAGAGGTAAAATTCTAATTTAGCTACTTTTTGCTATCTTGTGAAGGAATTAGGTTAGGAAAAAACTTTCAGGGATGGGTCTACAGACTAAAGTATGTCCTGTGAAGGTATTTTGATATGCCTCCCTCCAATCCTTCTCCCTCTAGAGGGCAGTGACTTTTTGTTACCTTTAAAAGTCTTTATGTTATAAAAATGACATTCCTAAATTTATATTTCCTAAATTCAGAAAAATAAAACCATTGATATGGCTTAAAATTCTACTCAAATAACAGGAATTACATTTTCAGAACTAAAACCAGGGAATAAAAAACTGATAACTGAAAATTAAGGGAAAATTTTGTTTTATCAATATTTCAATAGATAGGCTATAATCACAAGAGTTAACATAGAAGCTTGTCAATAACTTCCTTGAGTTTTTTGCTGGTACTGGATTCATTACTGAAAAATTTAATTTTCTTAACCTAACCCCTTTCTAAAATTTCAGAAAGTAGCTAAACTAGAGTTTTACCCATGCTTCAGATTGGAGTCCACCATGAAAAGCTTGGTAGATGGTTGCATTCTGAAGGGGAATTGTAAACAAATGGGCTAGAGTAAGTTCTAGTGATCAAAAGTGCACCATGTAGGCTATTAGCCTAGTTTAAGCAATGATTTAATTTTTACCTTCTATGTTCATTTCCCTTGAAATGTCTTCCCAGGTATTCAGGACTAAATGTTTCTTACAATGGCCCTCATTTCTCTTGTCATAAACTAATGGACGACTCCTAACAAATATACAGGGATGCCACTTCAACAAAACTACTGGTACTAGCCAGGATAGCTCAAAAGTACTACCACGACACAAAAGTACTAACCCCCTGCCTAAAATTATGCCGCGTGGTGCGCTTCGCGCAACACGCGGCATTTTAGCACCGTAGTTTCTCTTTGGCTTGTCATATAAGCCAAAGAAATTTTTATTTTTCATTTCTGTATAGCTAGTCGAACACTGACTTCCGATATGGCAAAAAAAGGCCACTGACATGGGAAGCAACTACAAGCAAAATCATTGAAGTTATCTCTGGATGTTCACTATGAACGGTCCGTAATTGCCTAGTAGGGTAATAGGGCGTCCAGACTATCCGTTTTCTGGGAAAATAGGACAGAAAAATGGAAGCAGGAAAAGTAGTCAAGATGTGTAGTTTTTTGAAACAAATCTGTACAAGTTATACAGTTATTCGTATCAAGCCTGTTTTTTTTTCTGAGTAAAAACCTGCAAAAAAAAATAAATAAAGAATCAGTTAGACAATTAACCTTTTTTCTGCTTAAGAGCTACTGTATTTGAAAGCTACTATTATTTATCACTTACTGTCTCCTTTTTGACACTTTTTCAGGAAAAGCAGCCCACACTACCATTTTCCGTCCCATTTTGCCTAAATGGGACTAAATGGGGGCAACGCGCTAAAGGCGTCACCCGAAAAGTTCTGTAAGTGAATTTTATTTACAGACCTTTACAGTAATTAAAATATTATCTAAGCTCACGCTTCCACTTCCTCGCACTCCTGACCAGGTCTGATGGAATATCTCAAGTCTCTAGATTCGGTACTTCCCTCCTGACATGCATAATATCAGATATTGTTTCTGGCAGTAGTCTGTTCCGGAGGGGGGTCCGAACTAGCTTTAACAGCGAAAACTGACGTTCAGCCGAAGCGCTGCTATCAGGCAAGAACATAATAACCTTTATGAATATAGGTAGGTGAACAAAAGCAGAGTCCGCAGCACCATCCTTGAGGGCGGACACTGAATTCCAAAACTGACACTTTCCCTTCTCCTAGCTCTGTCTTCAAGAATGGTAGTCGCCTCCACTCTCTGTTTAAGGCTTCAACTTCCAGCGAACCTTTGAGACAGTCCTAGAATATGCGGAAAAGAGGGATTATAGAAGGAACTGATCCGGATAAAGCAGTTTCTGGAGATAACCAGTCCAGCATTCGAAGCGAGGGGTCTTCACTGTTTACTCTTCGCTTTATTTCAGAGCACGGCTTGATATAAAACGCAAGGCAATTTTTCTTTTTCGCAGCTAGCTGTCTGTCTTGAAGTTTCTAACTTTCAATCTGATCAATTGCAAAGAGCTCAAATTCGGCTCTAAAATGCATATCCGTCTCCATAGCTTTGAAGTTTCTTGGGTTTGAAAAATCTATTTCAAAGACTGAACGTATGGCCGAAAGCTCGTCTTTGATATAATTCCTTGCCAGTTCGGAGAGAGGTATTTGCTTCTCTAAAAGATGTATCTCAGAGAGGAAGAAAGAAAAATAAAAGAGATAAAGAAACTTCTAGATCCTAAATTAATTTTTTTTTTTTTTAATATTCGCTGCATAATATTGTTCTTAGAGATTATTTGCTTCCTGGCAAGGATGTTTCAGGGGCTAATTTAAAGAAAACATTAAAACTGTGTTAGTTGAGCCAGAATTTTCAGTTTCATGCTAGACTTTTTCCAAGTGTCATGGTCACTTTTTGGACATTATACCCCCCTCCCATTCTGAGGTCCTATATATAACTGTATAAATACATTTCATCGTTGTGTCGAATCTTGTGATGACATTCTTTCTTGTAATATTCTTTCATGTTCTTTCATATTGTAAAGTAAGAATTCGATTGGTTGATTTTTTTAATATATTCCTAGGGCTATATCCCTTACCATCAGGGGGGGGGTGTATTTTCTGAAAAGGGGCCATGATATTTGGAAATAGTATAAAATAAAGAACTGAATGGTACTGCTTTTGTGTGTTTAGCGTGTTTTCTCCAGAAAAGGACAATCACTAAATATTTGGCATTAGAAAAAGACAACTAGACTAGTCCCCATTTTTATGAAGAAAATAAACACTATTGTATCTGTTAGGGTAGGCTTAAAGTTTACTTAAAGACTGATTCATAGGGACCACGTAGGTTGGACTGGGGCTCCAACCGCCTGAAAACGTAAATTTCTTCGAATTTCTCGGCATTTCTTTATTAAATTATAGGTTTTTTATTATCTCCCCTAATTTTTAAATTAAATCATTTGCAGTTCGTTTTTATTAACTCACTGATCTTTTTGTTCTATCTTCCATTTATTTCTTTGTACCATAATTTTTTTAATTTGTGAATTATTTTTCAATCACTCCCGCATGTTCAGTTACTTTCCACTTTTATCAGTAAAGCACAACGGTAAGAGCACTTCCCGAGGCTGTGTTAACTTAGGTCTTAATCTTGGATGAGACACGATATTTTTTTTTGTAACGGTAAAATTTAAAAATTTGAAAATATTTTTTTTTTTCCAGAATCAATAAACATAAGTGAAAATCACGGGAAAAAAATCGACTCATTTTTGCATAATTTGATCGTTTATACTTATTTTCCTCAATTCATCGACTTTTTTCGTTTATGCATTTAAAACCTAGATTAATTTGGAGTTTATGTTATGTAAACTCCAATGCTTTTTGTGCCCCTCGTGTTCATTTATATTCTTGAAAAATAAAATAATTCTCTACTTTTTAGTTTATTTTGAAAATGAGTTTAACTTTTTCTTTATTGTTTGACCTCCTCCCCTAAAAATTATTTGTATCGTCTGGACTTGTGAAACCCATCAAAACAGCTTTAGGCTATCATTCTTGGGGTTGAATTGTGTGGTTGAAGAAATAATCTTCTTTTAACTCTTGCTTTCTTTTAGTTGGGAGTTATGATTCAAATTACAAACGAAAAAAAGGCATTTTATGTAAAATAACTGCTGTTTCGTATAGGAACTGAAAACAACGATTGAAATATTTTTTGTTCGATAAAATAAAAACAAAACAAAAATTCTGCCACTCAGAATTCCTCAAATCTTCATGTTGGAGCGATGCAAATTTAAAGCTGGAGGAAGTGAGACTGAGACCAAGCCAATTCTAAAAAATTAAACGGGAAGGGAGCAATTAAAATGATTTTTTGGGTCTTTTTAAGAAGATGGATTTATTAAGATCGGTGTTTATTGAAATTTAACAATAAAAAAAAATCTAGTTGGTTATCTTGTTTTCTGAAAAACTCTAAATTGTCCTGTATTTATTGATTTGCCTTTTATCTTGTACGTATTACTCATCAACTTTTGGTTTAAAACACCAATAATGGCAATTAAAAACAACAACAACAAAATAAGTAAAATAGTAGCCTGAAGTTATATACACGCAACGAACGGGGGGAGGGGGGAAAGTGTCTTTTTGTTGTGCAGGTAAACCGGAAGCAGAACTTGCAGTTGAATAAATAGGAATTTCTTAAAGGTAAAGAAGCATGAATTTCTATTATTGTATATTTTTTAGTTCAGTAGGGGACATAAGCCAAGCCTAGACCGGTGTCAAAAACGGAATGGTAGCAAAGTAAATAAAACAGTTCAGGAAAAAAATGATCTCTTAAAGACTAGAGCAAGCTTTAAATTCCAGTGGTAGGTCCCGTAATTTTCCGGCGCTTCGCGCCAGAAAGTACTGTCTCAGACATTCACTTAGTTCTTGTGTGTGCAAATGAACAAACACAAAATGACATTTCCTAACTCTCAGTATTAAATAATTTAAACCGCTTGCAGCACAATACTAATTTTTAAGGGTTAGAAATTTATCAAGAAATTGAGAAAAATTAAAAAAAAACAGTAGTCATGTTATTTCTAATTTGATTTTTGTAGTTTTCCATGGATTCTCTGTCGTTGCACAGCGCCAAAAAGAATTTCCGGAACGCCATCTAAGACGATTCAGCCTGTTTCCCACACACTAACTAGATGTCGAAACCGAATTCTTTGAGTGCCTTTTGTTTGGAGTTGCTGCTCTTATACAGATTCTCTTTGATTAGCTACACTACCTGATTCAGAAGAGTCATTATCTTCTCCATTATGTTCAGTTGATACTAATATAATGTTAGTACTCTGTTCAGTTGCTTCAGTACTCCGACTAGAAGTTGAGGGAACTGAAACTTTCAGATACTTTCTGATATCTATTTTCTGAAAGATTGAAATATAAATAAACAATTTTTTGGTGAAGTTTTTTGCACCAAGCAAAATTGCATAGAACACCAATACTTGCAGGTTTCATTAAACACCTTTAGAGGGGCTAATCCTCACAAAACTGGAGCCCTTTTCAGATAAAAAATACATTTTGGTCACAAAAACCCAGTCAAATACAGGGTACAGAGAACAAAAAATAACCTAAAATATATAAAACCTTGATCTTTTGACAGGTTTCAAATGAAAAAAAGAAACAAGACATAATAAATATTCAATTGAATAAAACATAAATAAAGAAGGGGCTAAAGCACAGCACCCACTAGTGGCTAAAGCACCCACTGATATACTAGGAAATATACCTGCAAAAAGATCATCAAAATGCCATTTCAGGAGGGGAAACTATACTATGTAATCACCCACTTAATAGCTAGTTACTTTACTTGTCATACTGGTTGAAAAATCATTACCAGTGAGCAATAATTGCCCACTTACTATAGAGGGGCAGAATGGGTTTCATCAGCATTTCTGCAAATAAGCAACCATAATAATCCTGTTATAGCTACTCTGTGTAGTGACTTGAAAAGGGTAAGACAAGGTAAGACTTGATCATAAGTTTTGTTCAAAAATGCCAGTTCTTGGGGAATATGACCCCACAAGAGAGAGAGATATGACTAAAATAGGATTTGACTACTCCCCAATGATTTGGTACTAGCTCCCACTGGGATACCTTTACTCATCAAGGGTAGACCAGCCTCTCTTTATTCAACTTTGGCTCAGCTAAAGAACAAGCAGTAATGATTTCTCCTCTCCACAAGTGTTTTTATTACTTAACATGACTTTAGCCAACCATCTAAGAATTTGGTTGCCAAAAGTAAAACAATTGGAAAACTAAAAAAAAATAAAGGTTTGGCTGTTCCCTATATATGGGTACATAGAGATGGGCAGTAATTAATTAAAAGTAACAAATAATAATAACTTCTAGTTACAAATTTCAGCCTGTAATTTGTAACTTCTGGCACACTCATCTGATGTTACTGCTTATGCTTTGGTTCCACCTTTTGACTGTTTGGGTGATGGCTGGTGCAGACTTGCCATATACCCAGTCAGGAGCACTAACTTTAGAAGGTGTCTCATTTAGAGGAGGCAGTGTTGTTAGCAGTAACAAAAAGTCAGAGATGCCAGCTCTAAAGGAGGTGCAGCAGCAGTGTGCATCCCTAGGCATTGTAATCAGATAAGGTGCCTCCAAGTTTTCATCATTGGTAAAAGCACTGCCTCCTCTAAATGAGACGCCTTCTAAAGTTACTGCTCCTGACTGCATATACCTGAGGGGCACTGTTACCCAGTGGGTTTGAACTGCAGAGCTTTAATTGTCTAAGCCTTGCAATTGACTATAAAATTGAATTATGACAATCCGACTATCTGACTTGTGACAAACTAGTTTAACTGGATATTTTGATAGTCCTGTGCCAGGGTACCAATACCCTAAAACAATGTTATAGACATAGGCCTATAGCATAGCCTAGTACATTCTTTTCAAGTGCGTTTTGATGATGTAGTAGCCTAGCTTCGATAGGCCTAGCATATAGCCAAAACCTGTTTGGTTTGTTCCCTGATTAAGTTGATATGATTTCAACTCAACAGCAACAGGTTGTGTGAAATTTAAAAATAGGATTATAAGCCCAATTTATATGATACAGACATTTTCCTACATATTATGTGATATTTTATAACTATATTAACCTACAGTAACATTTAAATTTGTCCTTCTAAGCGTTTTATTTGACTTACATGGACTTTGAAGGAAGTTAATTTTTTGCTTCATCATTTGTTTACCAGTGGTTTCATCTGTTTTTTTTCTGAAAATACGTATTTGTGAATTGCACGGTTGCCAACTATATTTCCATAACATTATAGTTTGTGGCCATTCAGCCGTTTTTTCACGTATTTTTCTGCGATTGTATTTCGAATTTTCGTGTATTTAGGGCTGATTCGAACCACAGAAGTAATCCAACACAAATTAACCCACAGAGACTCCATTTTTCACCCAATATAATACCCCCGAAACAGTCGACTCGTAATACCGATACGACGCCTACTGGGGGTTCGAAAAGAGCTCGCGCTAGCCCCAAAAAAGGGTGTGATAAATGTTTGGTATGTGAAATAGACCTAAATGATGACTCCTTGGCAATTCTCTGTGATGGATGTGGAAAGTGGATATGCACAGACTGTATGGATATGCCTGAATCCGAATATGTGTTGCTCACAAAAATTTCTCGACGGGTTGACGTTTGCATAAAGTGTCCAATTTGTAAAAACTCTCCTATGATTCCAAGCAGTTCTGACCAGAATCCAAGTGCTGAGAGTATCGTCGAAGCTACGATAAACAGTATGAAGAGAGATATTATTGATAAAATCCCATTCCAAGCCATTATCCAAGATATTGTGCAGTCTTCAGTAAATAACCTTGAAACTACGCTCAAAGAAGAGATTTCGAGATCAATTAAATATGTCAGAGCACAAATGTCAGCTGTTGAACATCAGACCGCTAAGAAATGCTCGATTTCTGATGTGTGTGCTGAAATCAAAACGCTTGTGCAACAAGAAACTGCCTGGCCATGTACTGATTTTGTCTAACATCTCAATTGTGAGTTTCAGCACCTTTTCGCCGAAAAGCAGGATAGACAACGTAGAGCTATAAACATAGTTGCATATGGTATCCCGTCACAATCAGACGAGCAACTCTATATCCATTCATACCTCAGCCAAAATTACAAACTCCAAGGCATTCAAATTACAAATGTGAAAAGACTTCCCATCCCTGTAAATGCACGCCAACCACCTATCCTCTTCTCTGTTCCCAGTGTAGACATCAAAAGGAAAATCATTAACCTTTCTCGTGAACTCCGTGTGGATATTCAGTTTCGTGGTGACGCATCAAAGGCCGAGCGTGATAAACGTAATACTCTCATAGATATGCTAAAAACGCGAATAAACTCTGGTGAAAAAGATCCCATCATTTTCAAAGGCCAAATTGTGACAAAAATCGTTGCAGCTCATCGCGGTTGGAAAGTTCCAAAGCCAGCCCTGAACCCGGCTACGATGGAGATGTAACTGTTTATCCCTCGTCTCCTGTAAATAGCCCTGATTTCTTGCAGTTATCATCTTCGCTTTGTAGAACTTCAAGTGTTAATACTAGTGTATCAACTGAAAATGAACCTAGTGAATTTTACTTTTCATCTGACAGTTCGACTAAATCGAGCTTCATCAGGACCATCTCTGAACTAACAACTAGCCCTCTTGTGACAAACACAGGCGCAGCTACAAGACCTCTGTCTCTGGATAACCGATCCTGAAAGCTTCAAAATAATAATACCCTAAGTGTCATATCTAGCAACGTTCATTCTCTTACAAATAAACTTCTGAATATCCAAGGGCTCTTAAAAGATGAAGAAACGGACATTCCTGGGTTAGTGGAGATTCTGCCAAAATTTACTACAATACTTGTTAGCGAAAGTATGTTGCAGATATCTGGTTTTCAGTGCTTCACTAATCTGGAGCAACCAAACTGCAGAAGAGGAGTTTGTATTTAGCCTATGTCAGGGAAGATTTCCAGGTTAGTCTTATTAACTGTTTAATCTTCAATATAACCTGGGTGAAAAATTTATGGCTTGATAATACTCTCCAAGAAAATAAAAAAATCTGTATCAGGTGTGTATATAGAAGCCCTAGTGCACCCAGTCTTAATGATTGTGAAATACATCTTAAAACTATCATTGATGAAATGGCATCTACAGTATCATCTGATTTAATAATTACCGGTGATTTCAACTTCCCATTAATCGAGTGAGCTGATGGTCTTGGTCATGTAGTATCTAATAATGGAGACTCACCATTTGTGTCCTGCTTATCTGATAACTTTCTTCACCAAACAGTTGACAAGCCAACAAGGCATCATGGCAACCAGAATCCTTCCTTGTTGGATCTCGTAATTTTGAGCAATCCAGATTCCCTTATCAAAAATGAATTTCTTCCTCCAGCCGGCAACAGCGACCACTCAGTTATCCTTGAACATACGTCTGCAACCTAATCTTCGTCCTCAAACTTTTATTGACTACCAAGCAATATAGAAGGAACTAGCCCCAATAAATTGGTCAAAACTAATTATTTCTGATATTAATATATCATGGACAAATTTTAAAGAAGCCCTCCTATCAATTGAAAAAAAGCACTCCTGTATCTTTACTCCCGTAGATCAAACTTTTGAATTATAATAATAAAAATAATTATTGAATGCAAAAATAAAGACGTAAGCCTCTTACAAAATGTATTATATAATTTACAAAATTCAGGTTGAAATAGAAACACAAGATGTGATCGAAGATATCGTCCTGGCTGGTTTCGATGATTCATCGGGAACTTCAACTTACCAAATACCGCCTTCAACTTCAATCCCAATCTCAAGTGGACCTTCAAGCTCGAGTGTCCAAATACCAGCATCAAGTCCTGAGACTTCACAGCCTCCTTCAAAAAAGAGAAAGTATCGAATAAAACTTCACTGCTTAAGCAGAAACTGATTAATGCAATCAGAGAAGATGTTGATAGCGACAAGGCGTTTTGCGAAAGTCTTAGTGATGACCTGAAGAGGCTTGATCCGGCCACTAAAACTTTCTTCAAATACAAGATTCAGCAATTGGTTTATTTAGTGTCCAGTGGCCAAATGAGAGAACTTACAACTACGAAAGATTCAGCAATTGGTTTATTTAGTGTCCAGCGGCCAAATGAGAGACGATAGCTAGAAATCTATCTCATTAAATTACAAAACGTTATTTCTTTTCACTTCTTTATAAAAACTTTGTTACATTAAATAGTTCAGATAAAAGACGAGAAAAGCTGTTACACTATTGGAATACATACTCGTTTTGCCAAGGTAAAGCAACTTCACTTGAATAAAAGAATTCGGAAAAAATATTGCGAATAGTAATTGCTGCACTGCTAGAATTGTTTGAACCCTGGCGATTGAGTATTTGCTCCCAGGTAGATTGCACTTCATGCCTCGATGTCCCATCAATTATTCTTCCATTACTGCCTGTAGTGTCACCGAAATTTCTGGGACAATAATCCAAGCCTCTTGCCATTAAAAAATTGTGCAAACAGCAGCATGCCTTTATAATTGAGTCAATCGTTTCAGGTTTGCTGTAAATTGCTGTATAAAAAATTCGCCATCTTGCAACCAGAATACCAAAGGCAATTTCAACCGCAAGTCTTGCCCTGGATAACCTATAGTTGTAAACTCTCTTCTGCCTGTCTGCTATGCTTAATCCACCAGGATAGGGTCTCATAGTATTTTTTCTGAGAGGAAAAGCCTCGTCAGCTACAAAAACATAATGCATCACCATCCCATTGGCAATTGGTTGTGGATGTGGTGTGTCAATTGTCTCATTTATAATTGACCTTCCAAAAGTTGATCTTGTAAATACACCAGAATCTCCTGAGCTCCCTTCTGGTCCATAATCTATTAGTTTTTTTGTTTTTTTTATTTACTTCTGTTCGTATTATACTGACAAAGTCTTTTTCAGGGAGAAAAACTGAGCCTCTTCTGAAGTTAAACAACCATCCCTTCCATAAAAACCTTTAATACCCCTTGGGCATAACTTACAAACCTTGCCCCTAGTCTCTGGGGTTCGTTTCAACCCCAAAAGCCTAGTTATATGATTTATGGTTACCTCAAAATTTCTATTAGAAGCACTTCGGCACAATATGACGTATGTGTAGGGGGGAGAAGGTAGCTGGCATCTGATCACTTTGACTCTTAAAAAGGGCACAAAAGCGTCTAATTACCAATCCAGTGAGCCCCCTTTGAAGTTTATATGACCATACTTTCTATGGCAAAATATGTGTTTGGGGAAATAGTGAGCGTGAGAGGGGGGTTAGTTACCCTCCAATCACTTTGGACTATTAAAAAGGGCAACAGCTCTCTAAATTTCCCATTGAATGAGCTCCTTTTGAAGTTTCTTTGACAGCGCTATCTATAAAAACTTATATGCCCCCAGGGCATAACTTACAACCTTTGCCCTTGGGGCTCTGGGGGGTTTTTCTTCTTCAAATACATAATTTCCAGAACTTTCAACTACGCTGAACAAAATGGCTATCTCAAAACTTTTATTGAATGTGTTTGGGAAAATTGTGGGCATAGAGGGGGTTTAGTTGCTCTGCATTCACTTTCGACTATTAAAAAGGGCACTAGCCCTTCCAATTTCAAATCAAATGAGCCCTTTTTGAAGTTACTACGACAAAACTTTCTATAAAAACCATATATGACCCAAGGGCATTACTTTCAACCCTTGCCCTGGGGGTTGTGTGGGGGAGTCATCTTCAGAGACCTAATTTTCAGAACTTACAACTACGTAAGATTCAGCAATTGGTGTATTTAGTATGCAGCGGCCAAATGAGAGACGATAGCTAGAAATCTATCTCATTAAATTTCAAAACGTTATTTCTTTTCACTTTTTATTCGAACTTTTTACATTAAATAGTTCAGATAAAAGACGAGAAAAGCTGTTACGCTATTGGAATACATACTCGTTTTGCCAAGGTAAAGCAACTTCACTTGAATAAACAAATTCGGAAAAATTACTGCGAATAGCAATTGCTGCACTGCTAGAATTGTTTGAACCCTGGCGATTGAGTGTTTGCTCCCAGGTTGATTACACTTCATGCCTCCATGTCCCATAAATTATTCTTTCATTACTGCCTGTAGTGTCACCGAAAGTTCTGGGACAACAATCCAAGCCTCTTGCCATTAAAAAATTGTGCAAACAGCAGAATGCCTTTATAATTGAGTCAATCGTTTCAAGTTTGCTGTAAATTGCTGTATAAAAAATTCACCATCTTGCAACCAGAATACCAAAGGCATTTTCTACCACAAGTCTTGCCCTGGATAACCTATAGTTGTAAACTCTCTTCTGCCTGTCTGCTATGCTTAATCCACCAGGATAGGGTATCATAGTATTTTTTCTGAGAGGAAAAGCCTCGTCAGCTACAAAAACATATTGCATCACCATCCAATGGCAATTGGTTGTGGATGTGGTGTGTCAATTGTCTCATTTATAATTGACCTTCCAAAAGTTGATCTTGTAAATACACCAGAATCTCCTGAGCTTCCTTCTGATACAACATCTATTAGCATAAATTTATAGTCTGCATCTACGACAGCCATGACAACGATGCTGTAGAACTTTTTCTAGTTGTAGTACTGAGAGCTACTATTCTGGGGGCATCGAATTCTAATATGCTTGCCGTCTATCGCCCCAATACAATTTGGGAAATTCCAGCGACTCTCAAATTTTTTGGCAGCAGTTTGAAAATCTTGTTGTGTAGGTGCCTTCATATATTTATCCTTCAAAACATCCCAAATTGCTTTTGTAGTCTCAGCTATTATGTTTGTGACGGTCGAACGGCCTACTAGGTATTGGTAAGACAAAGATCTTTTTGACTCACCTGTTGCCAAGTGTCTTAGTGTAATCGCGAGTCTAAAAGGAGGTAAGATAGGTTCTCTCCAATTCGTATATTGCTTTTGAATTTTATCATGAAGTAAGGTCAGGATTTCTTGAAATTAGCAAGGTGACATCCTCATATACTGAAAGTACCATTCTTGGTCTTTTTTTTTCGAGCAGTGCCAGAAGATTTGGAAAACTTCCTGAAGTATTTTTATTTCGTAAAATGTCACGGACCCACCATCTTCGATCAATAGAAGATGCCTGAAAAAGATTTGCAAGATTGATTGCAAATTTTTTTTGCATTCGATTCATTGATTGCAAGTTTTGCAAGATTGATATTCAATTCAATTTTAGTTTGGTATACTAAATTCACTGTTCAATCGAATTTGCGGTGGAGAAGGGGTAGACAATTGCTTTAACAACAGAGGGTATGCTGGTGAGTCAAGTCACTGCTACTAATTTGTCAATCAAGTAGCCTGCAATACTTGTTGAATTTTTGTTGGTTGGATAAAAAGTCTATTTAAAAAAGAAAATGAAAAAAATCAAGTTTAATTCAATTTATTTTATTTGAACACAAATTTCACATCAAATTGAGATTGCAAATTGTGGAAACTATCAGATTTTATTTTAGCAGTTTCAGTAATAATGATCTTCTTTCATAAGTTAGAGGCAAAACAAGATTCAATGGTGAGCTAGCTGTGAGTTTTGCCATTTTTTATATTTATTTGTCATTTCAACATACTATGAGTTGGTTTTCAGACTTGTAAAATGTTTCTGGTCAGAATATAGCTTAGCTTAGGTCTTTTATTCCTAGTATTTTACAAAAACTAAGTGATAGAATACGTCTGCAGGTTCAGAATTTGCTACATTTTTGTGCATTCTGATTTTGGAAATTATAAAATGTCAATTATCAGACTTTTCACGGTTAAAAAAGATGTCAGAATCAACTAATATCTTTGTGTAGATATTATTTGCGATTACTGCTATCTCCTATGTAGTCTCCACCTATTTATTGCTTAAATGTTTCCGTTTAGATAAAGGCTTGCTCAGGAAACCGACTGTATTAGGTTGCTAAGATGAGTCACAACAGCTTACAGAACTTATGAAAACTGAGTTTTGTATTTTAATTGGAAAAAGAATATTAAACTATAACGATGGGATGAACCATTCTTGAATAGGCTCCCTTTAAAAATTACCCTAATTCTTATAAAAAGTATAATTTGCTATGATGTTAAAATATTTAATTCAATATTGGTAATGCATTTTTCCTAAAAATAACGCTGTTTCAATAACTTTCTATTTAGTTAAAATACAAGATCAATTGAAATATTCCAAGTATTTCTTTGCTCAATTTCCATTTTTTTTTTTTTTTTTTTTTTTTTTTTTTTTTTTTTTTTTTTTAGATCAGACACAGGTAGTTAAATGATGTTGAACTGACTATGATGCTAAACTGTTAAATGTAGAAAAAAATACAATAGACATTACTACCTCTGGGTCAGGTACAGTAAATAATTTATGGAATATAGGTCATAGGTTTTCCATCAAAACAGTGATTTTAGTGTGCTGTGTATAATGAAGTTTTTTGTAGCAGACACTATGGAAGGATGATGTCAGCAAATCCAATAAGCTTAATGTATAATATTGATGACATTGAATCCAGAAAAAAAAAGAAATCTAGTGATTTTTTTCTCTAGGACCAGAAGTAACTGAGTTGTTTATGATTTGGTTTTTCAATATGATAATTGTGTAATCAGGTGCATGCCAGAAACTGGTGTTTTTATCCTATATTTTCGGAAAAGAGGAAAAGAGGGATTATAGTAGGAACTGATCCGGATAAAGCAGTTTCTGGAGATAACCAGTCCAGCATTCGAAGCGAGGGGTCTTCACTGTTTACTCTTCGCTTTATTTCAGAGCACGGCTTGATATAAAACGCAAGGCAATTTTTCTTTGTCGCAGCTAGCTGTCTGTCTTGAAGTTTCTAACTTTCAATCTGATCAATTGCAAAGAGCTCAAATTCGGCTCTAAAATGCATATCCGTCTCCATAGCTTTGAAGTTTCTTGGGTTTGAAAAATCTATTTCAAAGACTGAACGTATGGCCGAAAGCTCGTCTTTGATATAATTCCTTGCCAGTTCGGAGAGAGGTATTTGCTTCTCTAAAAGATGTATCTAAGAGAGGAAGAAAGAAAAATAAAAGAGATAAAGAAACTTCTAGATCCTAAATTAATTTTTTTTTTTAATATTCGCTGCATAATATTGTTCTTAGAGATTATTTGCTTCCTGGCAAGGATGTTTCAGGGGCTAATTTAAAGAAAACATTAAAACTGTGTTAGTTGAGCCAGAATTTTCAGTTTCATGCTAGACTTTTTCCAAGTGTCATGGTCACTTTTTGGACATTATACCCCCCTCCCATTCTGAGGTCCTATATATAACTGTATAAATACATTTCATCGTTGTGTCGAATCTTGTGATGGCATTCTTTCTTGTAATATTCTTTCATGTTCTTTCATATTGTAAAGTAAGAATTCGATTGGTTGATTTTTTTAATATATTCCTAGGGCTATATCCCTTACCATCAGGGGGGTGGGTGTATTTTCTGAAAAGGGGCCATGATATTTGGAAATAGTATAAAATAAAGAACTGAATGGTACTGCTTTTGTGTGTTTAGCGTGTTTTCTTCAGAAAAGGACAATCACTAAATATTTGGCATTAGAAAAAGACAACTAGACTAGTCCCCATTTTAATGAAGAAAATAAACACTCTTGTATCTGTTAGGGTAGGCTTAAAGTTTACTTAAAGACTGATTCATAGGGACCACGTAGGTTGGACTGGGGCTCCAACCGCCTGAAAACGTAAATTTCTTCGAATTTCTCGGCATTTCTTTATTAAATTATAGGTTTTTTATTATCTCCCCTAATTTTTAAATTAAATCATTTGCAGTTCGTTTTTATTAACTCACTGATCTTTTTGTTCTATCTTCCATTTATTTCTTTGTACCATAATTTTTTTAATTTGTGAATTATTTTTCAACCACTCCCGCATGTTCAGTTACTTTCCACTTTTATCAGTAAAGCACAACGGTAAGAGCACTTCCCGAGGCTGTGTTAACTTAGGTTTTAATCTTGGATGAGACACGATATTTTTTTTTTTTTGTAACGGGAAAATTTAAAAATTTGAAAATATTTTTTTTTCCAGAATCCATAAACATAAGTGAAAATCACGGGAAAAAAATCGACTCGTTTTTGCATAATTTTATCTTTTATACTTATTTTCCTCAATTCATCGACTTTTTTCGTTTATGCATTTAAAACCTAGATTAATTTGGAGTTTATGTTATGTAAACTCCAATGCTTTTTGTGCCCCTCGTGTTCATTTATATTCATATATTCTTGAAAAATAAAATAATTCTCTACTTTTTAGTTTATTTTGAAAATGAGTTTAACTTTTTCTTTATTGTTTGACCTCCTCCCCTAAAAATTATTTGTACGTCTGGACTTGTGAAACCCATCAAAACAGCTTTAGGCTATCATTCTTGGGGTTGAATTGTGTGGTTGAAGAAATAATCTTCTTTTAACTCTTGCTTTCTTTTAGTTGGGAGTTATGATTCAAATTACAAACGAAAAAAAGGCATTTTATGTAAAATAACTGCTGTTTCGTATAGGAACTGAAAACAACGATTGAAATATTTTTTGTTCGATAAAATAAAAACAAAACAAAAATTCTGCCACTCAGAATTCCTCAAATCTTCATGTTGGAGCGATGCAAATTTAAAGCTGGAGGAAGTGAGACTGAGACCAAGCCAATCTAAAAAATTAAACGGGAAGGGAGCAATTAAAATGATTTTTTGGGTCTTTTTAAGAAGCTGGATTTATTAAGATCGGTTTTTATTGAAATTTAACAATAAAAAAAAATCTAGTTGGTTATCTTGTTTTCTGAAAAACTCTAAATTGTCCTGTGTTTATTGATTTGCCTTTTATCTTGTACAATATTGCTCATCAACTTTTGGTGAGTTTTTATCCTATATTTTCAGTGATCATACAAGTTGTAATAAATAGAAGCTTTTGCTCAGTGGTTCCAATTCACAAAATGTTTTCAATTTTTTTAATGAAAACAAAGAAGTATTTTTCAAAGAAAATACCAAAACAGATATTTGTCAACATTCAGAAGGAGGAGGGTGAATTGCCTCCCTCTCCAATTGACACCACTGTTACTACTATATTGAGCCAGAATGAAAACAAAGAAGATTTTTCAAAGAAAATACCAAAACAGATATTTGTCAACATTCAGAAGGAGGAGGGTCAATTGCCTCCCTCTCCAATTGACACCACTGTTACTACTATATTGAGCCAGAATATAATTTGTACTTTACTGAAAAAATTCAAATGAAATTACTGAAAAAAATGTGCATTGTCGGTTTATAATACATATACTGGTATTTATTCCTTAAAATCTTAATTAATTTTTGAATTCTTAAGGTTATAAAAGAGAAAACATTTAAAAGAAATTTTTTCAGTAAAGTAGAAATTATATTCTGGCTCTTAGAAATCATAGGGTTTAGAACCCTACTCAGATTTATTTCTGCTCGTTTTGAGTTTGATTTATTTTAAATTTCTGTTTGTTCTGGGTTTCATTTCTTTATTAATACTGATTGTGGTAGTTGTATGCTTGGGAGATTATTTGATTCTATTTTTATTCATTTTTGGTTTAATGGAGTTCTTTACTTGTCTTTTAAAAATTCATTTTGTTGAAAGAGTTTTTTTATTAATTTCTGTTCGTTTTATATTGACATAGTCTTTTTCAGGGAGAAAAAGTGAGCCTCTTCTGAAGTTAAACAACCATCCCTTCCATAAAAACCTTTAATACCCCTTGGGCATAACTTACAACCCTTGCCCCTTGTCTCTGGGGTTCGTTTCAACCCCAAAAGTCTAGTTATATGATATTTAGACTATTTTGAATAGAATGGCTATCTCAAATTTCTATTAGACGCACTTTGGTACAATATGACGTGTGTGTAGGGGGGAGAAGGTAGCTGGCCTCTGATCACTTTGACTCTTAACAAGGGCACAAGAGCGTCCAATTACCAATCCAGTGAGCCCCCTTTGAAGTTTATATGACCACACTTTCTATAAAAACCCTATATGTCCCCAGTGCAAAACTTACAACCCTTGCCCTAAGGGCTGGGGGATTTGTTAACCTCAAAGACATAATTTCCAGACCTTTCTCATAGGCTTAACATAAAGGCTATATCAAAATTTTGATTGGAACTGTTTGAGGAAATGATAGGCATGGAGGGAGACATTTGCCCTCTGATCACTTTCGAATAATAAAAAAGGCACTAGTTCTCTCAATTTCCAATCAAATGAGCCCTATTTGAAGCTTTTACGACAAAAATTTCTAAGAAAACGTTAAATGAGCCAAAGGCATAACTTGCGAATCTTGTCCTGAGGGTTAGGGGGGAGGGTTGTTATCCTCAAAGACATAATTTCAAGACCTTTCAACTACGTTGAACAAAATGGCTATCTGAAAACTTTGACTGGATGTGTTTGGGGAAATAATGAGCGTGAGAGGGCGGTCAGTTACCCTTCAATCACTTTGGACTATTAAAAAGGGCAACGGCTCTCTAAATTTCCAATTGAATGAGCTCCTTTTGAAGTTTCTTTGAAAGCGCTATCTATAAAAACTTATATGCCCCCAGGGCATAAAAGCAACCTTTTCCTTTGGGGCTCTCGGGGGTTTGTCATCCTCAAACACATAATTTCTAGAACTTTCAACTACGTTGAACAAAATGGCCATCTCAAAACTTTTATTGAATGTGTTTGGGGAAATGGCGGGCGTGGAGGGGGGTTAGTTGCTCTCCATTCACTTTCGAGTATTAAAAAGGGCACTAGCCCTTCCAATTTCCAATTAAATGAGCCCTTTTTAAGTTACTACGACAAAACTTTCTATGAAAACCATATGTGAACCAAGGGCATAACTTACAACCCATGCCATGAGGGCTTTGGGGGGAGGGGGTCATCTTCAAAGACCTAATTTCCAGAACTTTCAACTACGTTGAAAAAAATAGCTATTTAAAAAATTTGATTGGATGCGTTTGGGGAAATGTTGGGCGTGAGAGGGAGGTTATTTGCACTCCAATCACTTTCGACTATTAAAAAGGGCACTAGCCATTTCAATTTCCAATTGAATAAGCCCTTTTTGAAGTTTCTACGACAACGCTTTCTATAAAAACCTTATATGCCGCTAGGGTATAACTTACAACCCTTGCTCTGAGGGCTGTGTGGAGGGGGTTCGTCCTTAAAGATCTAATTTTCAAAACTTTCAACTACGTTGAACAAAATGGCTATCTTAAAATTTGATTGGATGTGTTTTGGGAAAAAGTGGGCGTCAGAGGGGGGTTTGTTGCCCTCCAATCCCTTTCGACTATTAAAAAGTGCACTAGCCCTTTGAATTTCCAATCGAATGAGCCCTTTTTGAAGTTTCTACGATAAAGCTTTCAATAAAAATCTTTTATGCCCCCAGGGCATAACTTACAACCCTTGCCCTGATGACTGTGGGGGGAGTGTCCTGCTCAAAGATGTAATTTCCAGAATGTTCAATTACACTGAACAAAATGGCTATCTCAAAATTTTGATTGAATGTGTTTGGGGAAAAGGTGGTTGTGTGAGGGGGTTTAGTTGCCCTCAAATCACTTTCGACTACTAAAAAGGACACTAGCCCTTTGAATTTCCAATCAAATGAGCCCTTTTTGAAGTTTCTACGACAAAGCTTTCAATTAAATCCTTATATGCCCCCAGGGCATAACTTATAACCCTTGCCCTGATGACAGTGAGGGGAGTTTCCTGCTCAAAGATATAATTTCAAAAACTTTCAATTACACTGAACCAAAGGGCTATCCCAAAATTTTGATTGGATTTGTTTGGGGAACTGGTGGGCGTGAAAGGGGTGTTAGTTGCTTCCAATCTTTTTCGATCATTAAAAAGGGCATTAGCCATTTCAATTTCCAATCGAATGAGCCCATTTTGAAGTTTCTACGACAACGTTTTCTATGAAGACCTTATATGCCCTCATGGCATAACTTGTGACCCTTGTCCTGGGGGCTGTGGGGGGTTGTCAACCTCAAAGACCTAATTTTCAGAACTTTCAACTAAGTTGAACAAAATAGCTATCTCAAAATTTTGATTGGATGTGTTTGGGGAAAAGGTGGGTGTGAGAGGGGGGTTAGTTGCCCTCCAATCACTTTCGAATATGAAAAAGGTTACTAGCCCTTTGAATTTCCAATAGAATGTGCTCTTTTTGAAGTTTCTACGACAACGCTTTCTATAAAATTTTGTAAGCCCCCAGGGTCTAACTTAAAACCCTTGCCCCAAGGGTTCTGGGGGAGTGTCCTCCTCAAAAACATAATTTATATCAAGGAATCAACAACGCTGATCAAAATGGCTATCTCCAAGAAGGGGTGTTAGTTGCCCTCCAATCACTTTGGACTAATAAAAACGGCACAAGCCCCTACAATTTCCAATAGAATGAGCCCTTTTCGAAGTTTCTACAACAACTCCTTCGATACGATGTGCCCTGGTTTAAAGGAAAAAAAAATATATACATTGTGCCAACATCGTTCTTACATAGGCAGCGCTATTGCACTGCCTATGATAGACTCATTTCTAATACTTCAGAAGTGGTAGAGTTTTTGCCTCTCATCTTTTGAGGGAAACTGATTCATATTTTTTATAGGTATTCATTTGTTTGAATAAAGTAATATGGACCAATTTCCTCAACCATATCTTTATAAGCCAATAGCATCAGAAGAGGTTTATACAGAAGGCTATAATGATGCACATGAGGTCCAACGAAGGAATATCCCTATTTCTGAGTGGTGAGCACCTGGAATTGCACTTTGTAACATTATCTGTCTAGCAATGCTCTTAAGTAGGCTATATGTTTAAGGGCAAAGCAGCCAAACATTGAAGTCACTAGAGATTGATTTAAATATTTAAAAAGTTGCAAATTGTAAAGATGCTTAAATGTCACATTTTAGCAATCTACAACTGTGCAAATTGACATGAGAAACACATTACTCAACTTGTTTGAGAACAATTCCCAGATGCATATAATACCAAAAGAGTTGGGTATGCTGAGGATGCTTACCTTTGTAGGTAAGATAAGATTTTTCTTTTTTTGTACTTATTAGGATTTATATTACAAGCCCAGATAAGTCAATTTCTTATTTAAGATTACAAAAAAAGCAAAATATAAAAGTAAGCAAATAAAATGGGGTTGGTCTCGAAGAAAAATTTTCAGCATAAAGAGCAAAGTATTAATGAGGGGGCAAACCCGCTCATATATGGAATAATTTTTGTTTGCTTCAGTTTCAATGTTGCTCTTCACTTTCAGTTGGAAAAAAAATTAAATTGAATATGACTGTTTTTCAAAAATGCGAAAAAATCAAGCTACACTCCCTGACAGATTCCTTCCCCCCCCACCCCCACAGAAAACTTCTCAGTGTAAAGTTCCTCCCACGTATACCTACTCAATACCGTAATACCACGTAACCCCCCCCCCCTTGAAAGTTTCCTCCCACGTATAATACCCCCCGAAATTTTTTTCTGGACATGTTAATCCTTGATGAAAATCCCCCAGGGCAATTTCTTACAGATAATTCTGGCTGAAAAGTTGTCCTTAGCATACTTTCATTTGAAAAAGACTTTAATTTCGAATCGTTGTTCAAGTAATGTTTTAGTTTGAGCTGAAATTCAAACTATAAGAGAAAAAGGACAAACATGCCAAAGCAAGGAATTCCTGATAGATGGTTAGAGTATTCATGATTTTAAGAAGTGATACAAGACGCTCTGCTTATTGCTCTAGAGGTTCCTTTGAAAAAGGTACTTTGCCAGCCTTTGAAAAAGAACGAAGTTTTTAGTCCTGATCACGCCATGCAAAAGATAAGAAATCTGGGTCCCATTATAGATCTAACGAATACTCACAGATATTACGACCCTATGAACTTCGTCAGGTATAGAATTCTACACAAAAAAACTAGGGTAATTGGCCAGGTCATCCCCACCGATTGTAGCGATAAAAGATTGTTTGTAGCTATAAAAGAAAGGACTGAGACAATTGCGGTAATAAATATTGACCGCGTCAAATCTAATATCTTATTTTAAAGCTACGAACTCACACCTTATAAGCTTTCAGATCGCACCGCTTATGACGCTACAGATTGTGCTATTCACGCTTGCGCCACAGAAATGGGGAAGAAAGCAAATGCATAACCATACCAATCTCCATTATTGCAAGAAAGTGAAATTTGTAGCCATATAAATATAACCTCTTTTCCTTGAGCCATCTGGGGATCAGATTCCTGGGAACATATACCTTGGAGATCTGCGAACTAATTACCTGTCGTGTAGCTAGATACAGACATATAAAATAAAATATACACAAGTAAAAAAGCAATAGATTTATTGAGAATTACATAATTAGGTGAACAGCAGTGGGTTACTTCAAATGACAACAACAGTAACTGAGATAACAACAATGATAGAATTGCAAAGCTTGATCGCCGAAATAATTCTGTTTACAATAATGAAAGCACGAAAATCACTTTTCTTCACTATATATCCTAAATCCTGATCATGTGCCGTGGGAGCTACCCCACGATTGGCCTAAGTCCTGAGGTGGGGCGAACCCTCCATCTAATAATCCGTCTTAATTATTTCTGATGATTCAAACGTTCACACGGCTCTTATAATTTAAACTTCCTTAGAAATATTGTGTGCAGCATCTTTTTTATTGCCCACTATCAAAGCAAAATCCAAAGCTGGATAGCGCCGTTCTTTGTCTGAAGCTAACTGTAATTTTTATATTTGTATATGAAGGACTTTTCTTTTTTTTTGAAAAGCTATTTAAACTTTATTTTAGGAAGTAAGATATATATTTAGTAAGAATGAACTTTATTCTTTGTATTTTAAATATATCGCATTTTCCTCACGGTACACGATGATGTCGTTAATTTTTTTTTTTACAATTGTGGAAAGTTTCCTACATAACAACCATGCTAAAATGATTGGAGTCCACTGTATGCATGGAATGAACCGTATAGACTACCTCATTGTCGTTATCTCATACAAAGACGTGGCTACGATCCAGGTGATCCACTGACAACGTTTAACAGTGCTCGAGGCCACACCATGCAAAGGGAAAATGATATAGAAAACCTTCTAAAGGTTGAATGGGAGCCAATTGAAATATTGACAAGCTATCCGTTTAGTAATAGGGATATTCCTCAAAAAAGTGGAAAGAGGAAGTTTGAAGAGAAGGAATTGGAGGGTCCTGCTGTAAAGAAAAGAAAAAAGTCACGCGCAGATAAGGAGTCACCGCAGGCAGAGAAAGAGTCACCTCTAGACTGTTTTGAAGTGGCTAGAACAGCTTCATGAGTTTGCTTAGTTTGGGAGTTCAGACCAGTGTTATTAGAGATGTCAGATCTGAAGTGAATTGAATCTGATCGGGAGCAGAAAAATTCATTTATAAGGGTTTTGTTTATATGAAGCAGAAGAATGTAGCCAGTGGAGTAGTGAGCGTTATATGTGCTAGACGTCTCCTAAATTGAAGTGATCAGGGCCAGTAGAAGGCAAAGGCCAAAGCGCTTACTGAAAATGCGGTAGGGAGGTTGCGTGATTACACTCAGCCCCCAAACCCAGAAGCAGAGGAATTTCTTACTGTTCGTCAAGAAGAAACAAGACGAGCAATAGAAACTTTTGACCCTAACTAAAAAATTATTTCAACAGTCGTGGGAGGATTGACTGACCTTGCTGTCACCAGTTTTACCCATGGTAGGGTCCCTCAGTCAAAAAGTTAAGGCAGTTAGGCATTCCATTAGTCCGTTAGCACTCCAATTGCCCATCCAGGCTGTAGGACCAACATCAACATTCCGAACCTTTGACAGAGGTGAAAATTTTTGACATTAATGTAGGTAATCCTCACGGTTACTCATTTTTGGAACCCAAGGAAACTTGGACATCCTCCACATGTATGATAAATGAATTGTAGATGGGACCTTTAAAATTACCACCACTTTGCTATATTCGCTCTATATATTGCACGCTCTCCTTAATAATAAACCTGTCTCTGCCTTTACGCCTTCCTCCTCAATAAATCCAAGGCCACATACACTTGTCTCCTAAAAGAGATTCTAGAAGACAATATTTTTTCGTGCTGTCGACCTTACCTTAACAAACTCAAAGACTTCATAAGCAGATGCCAGTCATTCAACTCAAGGAAATACCCACAAGCTTATTAGCTACCCTAGCCTTGGGTGACGATAGAGGTCGCGAATCTTACCCCTATCAACAATCCCAAGCCCCTCCCCTTTTACCACGCCTAGTGGGTATTACCCTCCATACTTTACTACAGTAAATTCCAGCTGATTTAGCAAAGTCAGTTTCTAAAAACTGGAACAGACTGTTCAATTATATTTTTTCATTTTCCATAATATTTATCTTTCAGAAATAATCATGGAATAATATTGGCATGAATCTTATTTAAATTTACCAATACTAAGTCTAAATCAAATAAAAATGGATATATAGGTCCTCGAAGTTTATTTGCATAACAGGATTTACACACCTAATAAATGTTTGAGAAATACTCAAATAACTAGGGCCTTCTTTTGTTTAAACTACAACTAATGGGAAAATTTTGACAAATACAAAGATTGACCTAACCTATTTATGTGATTATTTTTCTACTTAGGACGTGTACCTGTGTGAAGATACTTTCACAAAAGAGAAGAAAGTTCCAAGATTTCGTGGGGAAATTTTTATAGACTTCTGATTTTTATTCCCAATATAAATAATGCAAAAACTGTTGAACAGAATACAATGTGCATCAACCACCACAGGTAGGACTTCACTAAACATCATTAATTCTTTTAAAACCATGATAACATGAATTGTGTCTCAATTGGTTTATAATTGAATGGTAAAAATGGTTTTCACTGCAGGTTTGAAGCTTAATAAAATGTTTCCATTACATTTGTCTTTAGTTTTGAAGTATTATACACAGAAGTTGGAAAGAACTAAATGTGCTAAGTGTGGAATTTCACATAAAAATGCTGTATAAGACCTAAAGGTAAAAGTTTTCCCTCGGAAGTTTCCAAGGTAAGAATCTGTCTCCCTCTCCCTCCTCTATCCTTCATTCATTCTCTGTTTCTTTCTCATTTTTGACCGTACTTTGTTAACAATTTTGTTGCTATGCTCTGGATTCATCACTTAATGTAGCATCGACAGAAAAATAAGAATTACAGTAAAATATGAAACGTATAGGTTCATTGTCCCAAATGTTTTTCTAAGCTCTAACTTGGCATTTTCCCTATCAGGAATAGCTCGATGAGGAAGATGTTTAAATTTCTGCAAAGTTTTATAATGAATTCTACGGTATATCTCCCTAGAAGTTTTCAATTTTTTGTACAATTGACAAGTTTAAAATCTCACTTAGCAGTCCAAATTTCACAGATTATTTCTGCTGACCTATTACAAGGGGGGGAGGCTGTCAGCCTACTAATGTGCATACTTTGACTTAATTTGGAATGAATATGCTTCCTCATATTTAGAATCTATAATGAAGTGTTTTTAAAACTTCAGAAGATTGTCCGATCAACAGCTCTAAGCCTCCAAACCATAATACTATTATACTGAGTTCTTGTTTTCGTTAAATTAGGTTAAAAAACTACACAAAATAAGTTTAAAAAAAAAAGTTTGGAAGAATAGGCGTCCTCCCTTTATGGATGACCTAATGCGGCGTAATGATACAATTTTTCAGTTTAGTGTATATAGAAAACCTACACATAGTGACTGTTATTTAAATTATTTATCTAGTCATTTTCCTGTGGTGAAAAGAAGAGGGGTCACTTCCCTGGTCCATAGAGCAGGTTGGTTCACCATGTTTTTCTTATTCAGAGCTCGACCACCTTAGAGATGTTTTATTTGGGAATGGCTGTCTGATTAGTTGAATAAATTCAGTGATTGAAAAACGTATTAAAAGTTATCAAATAGTGACAGAGTACACACAAATCAATGGGAGAATTCAGTTATGTTGGTCTCCCGTAAATAAAAGTGTATTATTTAGTAAAGTAAATAAGTAATGTTAATTATTACTTTTCGAATTAGAAGCAAGTTAATCAACATTTTCTGTATCATCGAAATAAATTAGTATAGCACATTTTAGCATTTGAATTGCAAGGCACGTCACCAAAACTATTCAATTTAAATAGACTATCGAATAGAATCATCTTTTTGTAAGAAGTGTGAAAGTCTTCAATGAAAAGACAGGATATCCCAATCGCTATTCCCACCGATATATCGAAAGAAATTAATAGTTTAGAGTTATGCTGGAGTTGCAAGTTAGTCCTGTATAAGTAGCGGAAAAGTCGTGAAACTGCCGCGATATAGTCTTGTACCAGCCATGATTGAGTATAGAATGAACATTATTTTGTGGTCCTTAACTGGCCTCAAGGCTGTTAGTCTTTTGAAAAGAGTTATGAACTAATACAAGACTCGGACCTATATTACTGTGTCAGTGCTATAATCCCTCGTGTTGGACCCATTAAAGTTCATTGGTTAACAGTGCTAATTTATAGACCGATAAATGTCTTGAAATTTTATGCGCAAATTTTAAGTTGAAGCGTTACATCTGATTGTTCTTGAGTAAGTACCTAAATAAAATCTATATGTTTCTCAGGAATAGCCCACGTGACTCTACATAACTCTCAAGGGAATCAGTATGTTTGTTACTTAACCATTAAAGGTTAAAAGTGTTAAGAGGGCTTTCTGTTGCCCACGCTATATTAGGCGGCTATGACATGTTAGGCGTCTTTCTTTGACAGCGCAGACGTGCAAGGGCATCAGGAAAATTAGGTCAATCCTATGCTTATTAACCCTTCATAGAAGTGCATTACAAAGCCCTTAACACACCTATTTCTGCTTGCTAATACACTAAGCCACAATAGGCTGGTTAAACATAGAAGTACGAATGGCATCCTGGAACCAGCTCCCAAACTCCCAGCAAAATTTGATAAATTAAACTCCATCATATCAGTGGTGCAGCAGAAGTCAATTGGTGGCGCACCTAAAATCTATATAAACAAACCCCCTTCCTCATAAAAAAATGTGTTTGAGAACACATTTCCAAAGATCCACATTTCCAAATAACATTTTCACTTATTATAGACCCAGTAAAACCATCTGTTACCAAATTTAGAAAGGTAAGACCCTATCCCGAAAGGTAAAACTCCGGTGTTTACAGAAATCCATGCTATTATGGTCGTTTGTACATTGAAAGAACTGATCAACGGCTTATGGATAGAATAACTAAGCACTTCACTTCAATCGACAAACACTTAAAAAGCGGAAAAACAGAAAATTTTGACTTTTCACAGGCATATCACTTTTATGATCTCCCGGACCATACTATTGTATTTACCCAAGCTAGATTAATTTCACAAGACAAAGGTATTATCCAGCACTACACACTGGCTACTGAAATTTGTAAATACCAACATATAGATCTAGCTTTGTACACAGATTCCGGTGATATAAAAATAAATCGGTAATATTTTGGTTTTCTCAAAATAGAAACTGATGCTTTAGTATTCCCTGAAATAAACCTTGAAACCCCTTCGCAATAACATAATCAAATACGTGATCAACCACTTTGATCTCAAAGGGTGTGGCAAGGAAAGCTATTATTAAAATCAGAAATCAGATGACAGAGTTCTCTAACTTATTTAATTGTTGTTTTGTTTTTTAAATGAATGAAATTTTCTTTTATTTGTCAGTTGTTCGGTAGTATCCGTCGATGGCAGTTCAATTTTTTTGGATTTTATGCAAATTACGGATATTACTGAATGACTTGCTATATGGTTGTTAGGTATTAGGTTTTAATTCTTATAATTTTGGCTTTTAGTGAATTTTATTCCTCTTTTAATTTTGGTTCTTATTAGTTTTGTTTTTTCACCTTGACTTTCCAAGTTTACTTTTGATTTTTTCTTTGTTTTTTGACATTTTCCTTCGATATATGTATTTTGTTCGCGCTGAAGAAGGGAGGTGGTTGTCTTCTCAAAATATTCACTTTTTTTCTTGTTTATATCAGTATTATCGCTTGGCCTTAAAAACTCCATTTTTGATCGTTTGTTCTCAATATAAAAGTGAAGAGCTACATTAAACCAAAAATGAGCATAAATGAAGTCAAAAAATTTCCCAATCTCAAAACTACCTCAAATCACCGTCAATAAATTATTGGAGACATTATTGGAGACTTTGTTATCCTCCAATCACTTTATTATTCAAAAGAGCACTAGAAATTTCGATTTCCAATCAATTGAACTCCTTTCTATGGCAATATATTCTATACAAAGTAAATTGGTAAAAACAAACAAATAATTAATCAATTGTGCCCAAATTGCTCTTTACTTAGGCAGCGCTATTGTGCTGTTTAAAAACTTCAAAAAAACATTATTTTATATCTTAGTCTAGTGTGAACATTAATAAATTAAAATTACAAGTTACAAGCCATATCACCGCAGACACCGAAGACAAAAAAAAAAAAGATGCGCATTGAATCCCTAAAGTCAGTTCTAGAATATCTAGCCAGGACATTTAAGCAAGAAAAAGTATCCAAGCAAACTAAACCCTCCTTATTTGGTGGAAGCTCAAAAGAAACATAAAAGACATTTTGCTTCTCAGTTTTAGATAATTCAACAAGAACAAAATAAGCAAGAATATATATTAAACCAAACTAACCCTCCTAATACGGTGGAAGCTCAAAGGAAATATAAGAGATATTCTGTTCCCTTACCAAGTAGAAGATCGAAAGTGGTCCAATCTTAAAAAAGAAAAAAAAACATGGAGGGGCAAACCCAAAAGATAAACTTAGCCCAACAAAAGTACACCGAATACAAATGTTATCCAATCATGATATGAGTTTGAAATCAATCAGTGAAAGCTGCAATACTTCCACCAATTTAGAACATGACAGTTGTAGAGAATTGATGTTAAATGACAATGGTTAAAACAAGCCAGACTAAATGACTGAGTTTGTCTAAAATGGGTGGAGAACCAGTAACTTGATTTTATATTTGTCATTTTTGTTGTTTTAATTTATTTCTGCATAAAAGTGTATTTTGAAATTTAAGCCATATTTTAATGAAAGTGTTTTATTTTTTTTTCCTTGCTTTGATTTTATTTATTATTATTTTTTGTACAGTTTGATACAAGAATCTGGATACAGCAGATGTCAATGGATACAGCAGAAACTGTTTCTTCAAAGAGTTCATTCCAACTGTTGATGATTCTTGAGGAAAAAAATTTAGTGCAGAATCTGGATAGGGTAGACTGCTTAAAAAGTTTATAACCAATAATGCTTGGAGAGAATTAGCCCTCATTAACTAATGGGCTAGAATGACATCACCTCTGTGTCTCCTGCATACAAGTACAGGGAGTTTCCGCTATGCTAGTCTTGCAGGGTACGAAAGCTCCCGCAGAGTCAAGCAATATCGTTTCAGCAGGCACCCCAGTATCAAGTAACATAGTGATGTGGTTTTACGATTCAAGGAGATTGGTATCAACAGATCTTCCAGAACAAAAGACATACTGTGAGCTGTGCAAAAGATTATTTGTTTCAAGATATCTAACAACTGCAGAATTGATTATTCTTTCAAGAAGCTTATCTTACTCTCCTAATATAACTCTAAACTCAATGTTGTCTTAGTTTGAACAATGTTAAAAATAAATTTAGATAATATGTTATTTTTGCAATACGTTCATTAAAAATAAAGGAAAACAATTAAGGAACAACAAAATTAAAGAATATTTAAATGAAGCTACTTACAGATTAAAATAAGAAAGAACTTTGAGGCTAATTAGATAAAAGGCACCTAAATCCATTGAAACAATTGGGCTAAAAAACGATATATTTGTTATAGTTACTATATAATCTTATGCTAATAAACAATTTCCCTAGCAGTTACTATTCATGTATACAAAGGAAATAAGTACTTATCCTTTTTTTTAGTCTGAATTTTTTTTCCGTATGTGTCAAACCTGAAAAATGAGTGAAGAATTAGATTTTCTGCAAATTTGTGAAAGAAGGATGTTGATTCAAATTGATGCCACTAAACACCATTATGAAGCTTTTATATCAAATTGTAAGTATAATCTAATACATTCCGCATTTTAAATGTATATTTTAAACAAAATACATTTTAAATGTTTTCAATTTTTATAATTTCATAAATAAAAAAAATATCAAAACTTTGAGGAATAGATATCAAGTAATCTATATTTAAGTAACAATTCACTCTTTTTCTTCAGTAAAGTGCCAATTATGTTCTGGCCTTGAGAAGCCATGAGAGGCAGAAGGTATGAGCCACCGGTTGGTTGTCACCGCCATGGATTTATCCATGAAAACATGGGTTTTTCAACCTCTGCCATGGATTCTGGAAACGCCATGGATTTTTCAAAAAAAAAACATTGATTTTTCAGGAAAAAGGGATTTTTTTTCACATGGTATTTTTTTTTTTTTGCAATGAAGCGGACCAAAATTGTTCCACTGCTGGAGTTGAGAAGTAAATGGGGGACAAAATAGGAATCTGTTAAGAACGATCTTGGGGAGGCCAAATTATACATGTTGAATACCTCTTTTGGACAATGTTTTCCGTGCAAGAGTTTGTTAATGCATGTAAATTTTCTTCCTTAAATCAAGGCAAGATTAATGTGCACTATCATGAAATCTAAGATTATTATATTATATATATTTTTTTAATTTTGTTAAACCTATATTTTATGTTTACTAAATAAATTCGTTTTCATTTTTTAAAAGTGATGTCGTTCAATTTTTTTATGTCATTTATAATTTGGTCCATGTTTCATCTTATTTTTGTAATGTGATAAAATTAAGTGTCTCTAATGTTAGTTAATGCAGTAGCATTTCTTATTGTTGAACGTCTTAAACATTTTAATTTTTGTAACTATATTATCTATAGTTATTTTATGGTTTTATATAAACCTGTTAAATTAAAAATTGTCATTCTCAATGTTTATTTTACAGCTTGATATTAAAGTAGTTGATTATTTTTTTTATATAATTTAGAAAGTTATCGATTTTTAACATTGATATCCAATGAAATTATTGTATCCAACCTTTCCTTTCATATTTATATACATTTGACTTAACTAATTTGTAATTTATTTTTTTAGGTGGGAGCTTTGAAAATTTTACTTCGGAATATAACTTAAGAGAAAACATGGAAAGGTATTTAAAATTAAACAAAATGAATTGTGACAAAACCCAGAGAGCGAACCCAAAAAGAAGACGCTGTAAGAGCGGCCCAACACCTTCAGCTCAATGAATGAAAGCGAGGAATGTACGGACAAAGAGCTATTACTTATCCTAATTACAAGCAGATTGTTCCTCTTTACAATTTCATCTACTTATTTTTAATTGCAAATGTTCTCCTTAAATAACGAATTTGTCTCCTACCGAAAGAAAGTAAATATTTAATTAATTTCCATGTTTATTTTTAGAACTTTTGTTTAAAACGGGTTTATTGAGAGTGTTATTAGAAATCATTATAAGTTACTATTATGCCAAAATGCTTTTATAATGCACACTAAATTAATTATAGCATAACATATGACTTAAAAAAAATGTATTATCACTAATCTAGGGGTTAATGATTTGTGCGGCTTTAGTTCTGTCTCTAATATTTCTCTCGGTCAGGGATACAAATCTTCCTATGGTTGTGAATTTTCTTTTTGTACGGGTTCTTATAATACTAAGAAATGTATTCCTGATTTCAGAATACAGGTTTACTCTATTTTCGAAAAAAAAAGAAAATTATATGTAAAAAGCAATTTGCATAACTAAGAAACAATGCACTTATAGATTTACAACTAATACTCAGAAAAAAATGTAATGTTTTAATTTTTGTTCGATACGTAAGTGTGACGGATAGGTATTTTTGGAACGACGGAAGAAACGAATAAGTTAGAACAAATTATTTAATCGAAGCATGATATTTCAATAATATGAGGCTCTTTGCAATGCTCGGGTTCTAGCCTAAATTATGTGAATAAAAGACTCATAATTGTCCTCTTTCCTATTTGTTTCAAACTTGGCATGACATAACTCAGTACTCACCTCCGGTTGTCAATATTCCCGTCAGTTTGGAGAGGAGATGAACGCCGAGGATACTGACCAAAATATTAAATTTTATTTGTTTATAGACCTTCCTAAACAAACTATTAGTTGGAATTACAAATACAATTCCTATCTCACTTGTTAGGTTATGTATATTACCGATTTGTATCCTCTTAATATAATAGAAATATTATTCATTTAGTACATAAATAACAACTCGATTCATTTTGCTTCAGTCAAAATGAATGAAGGGAAGTTGCTCAGAAAAGGTTTTGCTGCATATCGGACAAAAGTATTGAACAAATTAAATACAAGGTCGATGATTCAGCAGAGGTAGCTGAAGGCTGAATGGATGAGTGCATTAATGTTTGATTGTTTTAATTATTTAATACATTTAAATACAATTGTCAATTGACATGTCTAGTGCAATCATTAGGAAGATTTTAATCGACGTTTTAAAAGGAAATTATTTATAAGATGCTGGATCCTGTGATGGGGGTTTGGCTTGGAAATCAGACGTAAAATGAATTTCGAGTTCGACCTCGATAATGGCGTTAACTTGCAGAGCCAAATCAGTCAGTCAGTATTGAAAATCATCATTAATCCAAAACATTCACAGCAAGGCCGTATCCAGGGGGGAGGGGATTACCCGGTTTGAACCCCCCCTCCGAAATTTTTGACCGAGTCGAAAATAAGTCGAAAATTAGTAAAATCTAGGTAAAAATCAGTAAAATTAGTCGAAAACTGAGTCAAAAATTAGTAACCCCCCCCCCAAAAAAAAAGTCAAAAACTAGTAACCCCCCCCCCCCAGAAAAAAAAAATCCTGGATCCAACCTTGATTCACAGAACGAATAATTGTCAAGTAGTTACATATTTGTACTTAATATACCACTTGAGATTTATGTATATAAATCTATAAATATTTATAGCCCGTGAGTTGAAAATCCAGCAAAAGGAAAAAGATGGATATAATATAGACTTGTTGAAATATTACCTGACGGATAAAAGTAGTCTAAAATTTAATTTCTCCAATACTTCAAAAGTTCTAAACTACAATATCTATGTCAATGTCAATGGCAGTTTCTAGTTTCTCTTTAGGAGCAAGTTGACTTAACATTAGAATTTGTTCCAAACTTAAATGATGACTTTTTTATGAAGTGCATGAAATTTGTCCAATTTTAATTAAATTATATTACAATTAAAGGAAGGAATTACATTTTCTGCATTCATATTCTAATGTGTTATACTTAAATTTAATTTTAAATATCCCAGTCTGGGAATGAAAATTTATGAAATGTATTAAAAGCAATGTCTAGGTGTGTTGATGTTCTAGTAAATTTATTCCCTGGTTTCATGAAGTTTAAAAGTGGCACGTATTTTAATTTAGATATTTGTAGTGTTTTATTAAAATATAATGAAAAATTAATATTAAAAAAGAAGATATACCTTTAATATTTAACAATACCCTTCAAATTATTTTTAATTTTGCATTTACCCTTGTTAAAAGTCTTATTTAGTTTGCAAATATATTGTTAGTGATATATATTAGTAAAATATAAAATACAGTTAGTAAAATATATCGTATAATTTTTTTGCCAATGAAATTGCAAATTAACTCAATAATCTTCAGTCAGAAGATAATTATTTTCAAGGTGGAAAGTAGTGTCATTGTGCAAAAAAAGTGCAAGATGTAAAAACGTAACTGTACAAGGCAATACAAATAAAGTGGCCTCAAAAGATAGTACAGAAAAACTGCAAAAAAATATAATTTTACTGATTTAAAATAGTGGAATCATACCTAAATATTGTATGGAGAGTAATGCCCTCTGTGCTTTAGTCCTTGCATTGGAAAAAAAGATCACATAAAAACTATGTAAATCGCCATCCAGGTGGCCTTATTGGCTTTTTTTTATTATCGACCATGGGTGTGAGAATCAAATAGCCTAGCTTAAGGATTTAAATACAAAAAAAGCGAATTTCTACCTGGAGACATAAATTCCCGATGTCTTGACTTAATCCAAAAATAAGTTAAAGTCAAATAAAAAAGATGAATGAACAGAAATATCTGTTTTCAGCAACAAGACTTTTCTAACCCAACTTTATGCGGAAATTTCTGCCAAAGAAACTTGTCATGAATTTAATGATTTCCAGTCAGGAAAGAATTATTTACAAAGCAGAAGTAGTATCACTGTGCAAGAAAAAAACTGCTAAACATAAAAACTGAATTGCATGAGGTCAATAAAAATTACAAAACCTCTTACGATGGCATAGAAAAAATATCGTTTCACTGATTTATAATAGTGGAATTCTATCAAAAATATTTTATGAAGAGTAACGCCCTCTGTGCTTGTCCTTGCATTGGAAAACAAAGGTCACAAAAAATACTATGCGAATCACCAACCAGGTGGCCTTATTAGCTTTTCATTATTATCGACCATGGGTGTGAGATTCGGAAAACCTAGCCCGAAGACTTAAATACAAAAAAAAAGAAAATTTCTACCTTGAGAAGAAGTAAATACGCAATGTCTTGAATTCATCGAAAAAGAACTTAAAAGGCAAATCAAAGGAGATAAAAGAAGAGAAGAAACTGTTTCAAACAACAAGACTTTTCTAACCCAGCTTTGTGCGAATTTTTCTGCCAAAGAAACTGCTCCTGAATTCAATAGTATTCTGTCAGCACACAATTATTTTCAAGGTGGCTGGAGTGTCACTGTGCAAAAAACAACAGCAAAATATAAAAACTGAACTGTGCGAGGTCAACAAAATGTACGAGGTCTCTGAAGATTGTACGAAAAAATATTTTGTGAAGAGCAATGCCCACGGTGCCTTACTCATTGCAACTTAGAAAAAGAAATAGATAAAAATTAAAAGATATTGCATATACTAATTATGAAAAATGGCGAGAAATATAAAACTAGTTCGAAATGAAATTCCAGAACATGAAATAAGATTAATTGACAAAGGACATTTTAAAGTTAATAATTTTGTGTATGTAATTCTTTAATTACCAACATCAAAAAAGATTAGAGGGATATAAAACTATTAGCAATAAATATGAAACGAGTTTTTGATGATTGTGGTGTTAGCAACTTCAATAGAGGAATTAAAAAGTTATGAAAAATATTTGAACAAATTAGAACTCAAAAAAGAGGTATTACAATTTAGTGAAGAGAAGTGGAAATAATTGAATACACTTATTTAAGTATTATTTTGTCTGTATCCACCTGGTCATTTATTCCTAAAAATAGTATTATTGGAGCATTCCCTAAGTTTAATATCATCCGAAAAATTTATTTGACCCTTCCAATAAGCAATACAAGCGGAGAAAAATAATTCTCAGTTGTGGCCAGAAAAAAAATTCAAATCCACATTATGCCAACAAACTTGATAATTTGTAATTACTGTATACATAAAAAGAGTTATCAATCACTCTATTAATTATAAAAAACAAATTGACAAGTTTACAGAGTTAAAAGTGAGAAGAAAGGCATTACAACTAATCAATCTGAGTATATTTGTTTAAATATAACTGGAGGTTAATCTACCTGGAATAAAAATAAATAAGCAATGTCTTGACTTCATCGAAAAAGAAGTTAAAAGGCAAATCAAAGAAAATGAAATAAAATAAGGACCTGTTACCAACAACAAGACTTTTCTAACCCAGGTTTGTGCAAACTTGTCTGCCAAAGAAATAGATCATTAATTCAATAATTTTCAGTCACGAAACAATTATTTTCAAGGTGGAAGTAGCTTAACTGTGCAAAAAACAACTGCACGATATAAAAACTAAACTGTGCGAGGTCAATAAAAAGTAGTAGGCCTATAAAGATGGTACGGAAAAAACGCCAAAAGTATCTTTTCACTTATATACAATAGTGGAATAATATCCCAAATATTTTGTGAAAAGCAATGCCCTGTGCTTTAGTCCTTGCATTGGAAAAAAGGTCACACAAACCAATATGCAAATCACCAGTCAGGTGGCCTTAGTGTTTTTTTTATTATTGACCATTATATTTTTATTATTTTGCTTAAAAAAATAAATAAGTACATGACTGGAGACCCCCCCCCAACCAAATTCCTATAAGACGTAACGCAAGATTTTACATTTTGAAGAACGATTATAGTATCCTAAAAGTAAATACTTAATTCCTTATGATAAGTAGGATGATACCAATGATGAGTTCAAACTTGAATTAACTGATGATTTGTTAACATCTGGCTGACGGAGTCAAATCGATGAACAATTTGCTAAACTCGCAGAATCCCACAGTTTTGGTCAATTACAAGAGACAATGGTATGTATAAAATTGTTTTAAAAATATTTTGTTGTTCCGAATGAACAAGCCTGATTTTAAAATGAATAATTTTACTATTTATAAATTTTATGATGTATTCGAAAACATGAGAAGCACTGGTGTTACAATTCCAATTTTTCCCTCTAATACTGCAAGTTTGCTTTAAACGCTCGATGAAAGAAATTTGTTCATCATAAGATAACATTCTTAGGCTTTTTTAATTCAGAAAGCCGATAGTCCCACGCTTCAAAGCTCAAGATTCATGAAGTTATTGAGGTTTTGGACAAAATTAGTTTATAGGGCTGGTCAGTCCTGACGTCACCCACCTAACTTGACGCGTTAAATTGAAAATCTGGGTGAAACCTGGGAACCAAATACAAGGGTAATTTATATGAATTTAATTTTTTCTGCTTAAAGCTTATTCAACTGACTTCACGGCAGCACCTTAAGTAGCTTTCACAAGAAATGTAGGTAAAATTCTACTTTAGCTACTTTTGACTATCTTAGAAAGGGGTTAGGTTAGGAAAATGAAACTTTCAGGGATGGGTCTACAGGTTAAAGTGTGTCTCGGGGAGGTATTTTGAAGTACTCATCTCTACTTCATCTCCCTCTAGAGGATTCTGACCTTTGATGACCTTTCAAAACCTGTGTTATAAAAGTGAAACCTAGAAAAATAGATCTTCTGCTTAAATGAAGCAAAACAAAATTGTTTTTAGCTTAAAATTCTACTATAGTAACAGGAATTTTATTTACCGAGCTAAAGCAAGAGAAAAAAGAAATTGATAGCTAAAAATTAAAGTAAAATGTTGTTTTGCCAAAATTTCAATAGGTATAGACCTGTCAGGTAGGCAAATTGCAGAACCCTCTAGAGGGAGAAAGAGTGGAGGTAGGTACTTAAAAATACCTTCCCAGGAAATACTTTGGCCTGTTAACCAATCCTGAAAGTTTCATTTTACTAAACTAACCCCGTTCCAAGATAGCCAAAAGCAGCTAAAGAAGAATTTCCCCAAAGTGGCTAAACCAGAACTTTACGGAAATGTTTCTTAAGTGATAGTGATCATTAAGCCCGTTTTTTAGCCCTAAGATCTTACATCTAAGATCCTACATCTTTCTGCAAAGATTATTGTTTTTCAACTCATGTTTGTTCTAAGATCTTACAGCTCTCTGATGTTAGGAAAAAGTGCAAAAAACGCTTAAAATTGCCTTCGTCAATCTTATCGACCTTAGTATTCTTAAGTCAAATAGAAAAAATTAAGACAGAAAGTTGATTTTTTGACTGTCAATTGATGCTAGAAGATTTTTAAGTAAACTTCTGGTTAAGTTCTCATTGAGAGGCTTATTGGTGTCTTATGAAGTAGTTGAGCTAGGCAAATAAGACTTTCAGGATCTGAGGTATGAAATGTATTAAGGAAGGTATTGCCAAGCTAACATCTCTTTTGAAGGACTGCATATATGATAGCCTAAGGGACATCCACCACATGGCTAATATGGGAGTAAAGTTCATTTGTGATGCAAATGGTTGTTATATTTAGACTGAGGATGCAATTCTAGGTATATATCTGCACATTAGGGAGTTGGGGGTATATATTCTGTGAATATATAGGTTCTAAGAAATTCAAGAATTTCTTAGAGAAACTGGAAAAACAAGGAAAAAAGTGAAGACAAAAGGCTCTCAACCTTGAAAATGTGTTAACTAGGATTATTCTCCATATTATGGAGTAAGAATTCTCTTCTTAATATGTTCCCTTATGTCCAGCTGGACTCCCAGGCTTAAAATACTGGTTGGCCAGTTGGCTATTTTAAAGATTTGTATATATATACACTGTCAGATTAGCCATCTGGTGGTATCCCTAGCCTAAGTCGCTAGGCTAACCTACTTATTTAAATTTTAGCAAAATAACAATTTATAGGCTAGGCTACTAATTTTTGGGTTTTCAATTTCCCATTTGGACTTTTGTTTTTTAAAATATAAATAGAATTCTAAAATACTTGCTTAGCCTCTATCATTCCTGAAAATACTTCACCCTCCCCCCCCCTATTGTACAAATTTATTGCTCAAATTATTTATCTTCCATAGATTTTGCTGTGAATCAATACTTTTTTTTTATTGATTAAGCAGCAAAGAAGAAACATTAACAAAATTAAAAACTGAAAAATTGTATTGAAAATAAAGGCTATATATTTGCACATTAGGGGGAGAGAGTGTTGGTAAAGTAAAGTGAAGTGGTTGTATAAATGATGGAGGTAAGTAGCCTACTGTATGGCTTGTAATGATGTTTTCATGATTTTATGTTGTTTCTTTTTAAGTAGGCCTAACTTTTGACAGATACATCCAGTTTCATTATTTCTATAGAACTTTGAGCCCTATTAAGGATCTTTTTCAACAATTTAATAAATAGATATATAAATCCTTATAAATCAGAATTTATCAAACATTTGAGGCACAAGACTCTTTACTTGTGCTGCAATTTAGTAGTAGATCTTTTTCTTAAGATTTGACTTTTATAGTATAGTGCTTGAAAAGATAAGTTCCCTTTGATGGAGAAGGAGTAGATGTGTATGTAGCTACTTTCTGAGAATCATTAGTTCTCTGGATTCACCGCTGAGTTTTATATATCCTACTTAATTGCTTTCTTAGATCAGCAGAAGTCACTAATCTATATTCTACTCATATTTTCTTGTTAGTAAAAAAATTTGCAAGACCTCCTTTTCTCAATTAATCTCCTTGACAAGACCTAATTCCCTTCTTATACTTTTGAATAACCTTTGGTAAAGTCAATCATAATTGCTTCTTTGGGAAATTCTTACCCTCTAAAGTATGTCATTTTCATAATCTCTTCCAGCTTATTACCTTAAATCATATTGGTACTTGGGCATTATATGGGCCTTTCTAAAAAGTCAAGTTTTGTTAATGCTAAGGAAATAAAAATAAATAGGATGAATATATAATCGTTTATAAACAAATTTGGGCTATATATTTACATATTAGGGGGGGGGGTGTTGGGTAAAGCATAGCATATATTAAATATGTAACCTAACCTAGGTACCTCCCCCCCTAAACCCCAACAAACAACAGTTTAAATATTGTATACACAATGAAATCACATTATGGATTGCATTACTCTATAGCCAGGGGGGTCATTTGGGGGTGGCAAGGGGGCAGTAGCCCCACCCCCCAATAATGAGAAAAAACAATTATTATACATCTCATATCCTTTGGCTATCCAGACATGGACCCATCTTGCCTCCCCCCCCCCCCATACAAATGCGGGAGATTTGCCCCTGCCTATAGCCATCTCTTGAATTAACCTGTCAAAAATGGGTATTTTGTGACTGGTTTCCTTGTAAAGGCCCATATAGTGCCCATGTACCATCACATCTTCTAGCACATCACATCTTCATGTTGCCAGGTACCATTGACTTGATAATCTTCATATTACAACTCATGAATAGATCATCAGTATTTTCATATCTACGGGACATTTTGGTTTCCTTGTTGGGTGTCACTAGATGTAATGTTGGCTGGGGGCCAAAGGGGTGGGTGGCACCTAATAGACCCTGCTCAATGATGCTGGCTTGTCTTACTGTGTCTTCAATGAATTGTCACTTCAATCATGGTCAACACCAACCTTGAAGCTATCAAGTGATCTGGGCAACATGGTAGATTTTCTGAGTGAATTCCACAGTAGAACAACACAATTGATGAAGAAGTTGAACTTCTCACACTTTCTGCTAAATTTTTGATACATTTTTATGGGATTTACTCATGTTTCTGGTGTATTCACTGTCATTGAAAACGGGCTTGATGGTGTCACTGGTCATCATCTTAAATGCAAGGATGATATCTCCTCTCTTTCTACAGTATGTTAGGGTAGGCAGGTCAAGCTTTTCTTGTTGTTGCTTGTAGGAGATTTGTGTTTTGGCAAAAGGAAGCTTGTTTGCTCTATGCTGGACCTTCTCAATTATCTCCATGTCACACTTAAAGTGCAGGACGGCAGCCAACAGGTCAAACTCAAGATGAATACAAACAAGGGCTGTGTAAAGGAATGCCAGATATAGTATTCGAAATATTCAAATTAATAAATTTTTTGTTGTGTTCTATAGACTGGTTGACTAACCTATAATCTATATTTGAGCTTTTGTATAAAACTGAATTAATTTCATGCAAAAAAAGAGAAAGTATGAATTGTATAATTAGCCTTAAAAAATATTCAGTATGTAAAAGGTATTAATTTAGCAAAGTTAACTTTGCAAACATTAGCTTAGATTTGACTCACTATAAATATCTAGTTTTCACATCAGTTTTAACAATATTACTACACTAGAGTTTGCAAATACTCCCCCTTTGATCGTCATTTTTGTGAATTAGTGCCACTGGAGACTAAAGTATTGCCCTGGGGAGATCTTCTGAAGTATATATCTGAACCTTTTTGGCTCAAAAGGAGAAAATTGCAATTAATTATGATCAGCTTTATTTTAAATCTGGGTAAAAATACCCCTTTTTTGGATAATTTTTATTTTATATTTTGCCCAATCCCTCAGATATCTGTATGAAGAATTTAATTTTATTTCTTACTAAAAGTCTTTTTACATGTCCAACTTTTTGTGAATTAGTGCCACTGGAGACTAAAGTATTGCCCTGGGGAGATCTTCTGAAGTATATATCTGAACCTTTTTGGCTCAAAAGGACCAAGTTGCAATTAATTATGATCAGCTTTATTTTAAATCTGGGTAAAAATACCCCTTTTTTGGATAATCTTTATTTTATATTTTGCCCAATCCCTCAGATATCTGTATGAAGAATTTAATTTTATTTCTTACTAAAAGTCTTTTTACATGTCCAACTTTGTAGGGATCAGAACCTTTATCAAAAACAAAATTATAAACTCTATATATAATAAATAAAAGAAACCGTATTTTAATATGGCAGAATTGATTTGCTTGTCTTATTTCACCACTGGCAGTGCTATTAGTCAACTGGATAATTGTGGGGTGGTAATTATAGTCTAATTCAACTGGTCATTGTTTTTTATTCAAACTCACTTTTTGTACTAGTATGGTATCTGGTGTTTATATATCATAGTTGATAACTGGATTTTTGGGGAAGTGAGTATATATTTAAAATTTGTGCATCTTTGTTAAAACAAAATTTAGTAGTTAGTTTACCTTTTGTTTCTGTTTTTGTTTAGCCTGATAGGTCCAGAATACTATTGTAATTGATAAAAGTACAATGCTTTATTGGTTAAAACTGTCAAGCATTAAAAAGAAGGAAAATCCAATTTTAAAAGAAGTATTCCGATCCCTCTCTTTTCCCCAAGGGGTCAGTTATAAAACATGATATTGTTACAAGTCTAATATTGTTTTTTTTTAGGATTTTATATGTCATCCACTGGCGAAGAATCTGTTCCTTTAATTGATACTCCAAGTGCTGTTGAATTGTTTAAACTTCTGAACCAAATTTCTGATAATGAAGAAACTGGGTCTTTGGGCCTGTTTTTAAATTTACATTCAAATACATCTTCAGTTATTTGTCAAGAATTAGAAAAAACAATTTTTATTGCTGGAAGCTTAATGGTAAGATTGCTTATTTTGGTTTTTAATTTGTCTATTCTTATTATTCTATTCATGTTAGCCTGTTCAAGTGTAAATACTTTAATTTTATAAGATATGTAATTTTCAGTAGTATATCAGAAGACTACTGTAATTCATATTAGGGAAGGGTTCTTCTACTAAATTTTAAAGGGTAAAGGTGTAGAATTGGACCTCATCAGAAAAAGATGTGCTAGAACAAAAATGTGCAAATATAGATTGTTAATTTTATGCTCATATTTATAAAAGATGATGTCAGTTATAAAACATGATGTCTGTGATATAAACTGATATAAAGATGTCAGTTATAAAACATGATATTGTTACAAATCTAATATATTTTTTTTTTAGGATTGTATATGTCATCCCCTGGCGAAGGATCTGTTCCTTTAATTGATACTCCAAGTGCTGATGAATTGTTTAAACTTCTGAACCAAATTTCTGATGATGAAGAAACTTGGTCTTTGGGCCTGTTTTTAAATTTACATTCAAATACATCTTCAGTTATTTGTCAAGGATTAGAAAAAACAATTTTTATTGCTGGAAGCTTAATTGTAAGATTGCTTATTTTGGTTTTTAATTTGTCTATTTTTATTATTCTATTCATGTTAGCCTGTATATCTTTCACCGTGATAGATTATTCTAATGCTCTGCTGTTCAAGTGTAAATATTTTAATTTTATAAGATATGTAATTTTCAGTAATATATCAGAAGACTACTGTAATTCATATTAGGGAAGGGTTTTTCTACTAAATTTTAAAGGGTAAAGGTGTAGAATTGGACCTCATCAGAAAATGATGTGCTAGAACAAAAAGGTGCATTTATAGATTGTTAATTTTATGCTCATATTTATAAAAGATGATGTCAGTTATAAAACATGATGTCTGTGATATAAACTGATATAAAGATGTCAGTTATAAAACATGATATTGTTACAAGTCTAATATTGTTTTTTTTTAGGATTGTATATGTCATCCCCTAGTGAAGGATCTGTTCCTTTAATTGATACTCCAAGTGCTGATGAATTGTTTAAACTTCTGAACCAAATTTCTGATGATGAAGAAACTTGGTCTTTGGGCCTGTTTTTAAATTTACATTCAAACACATCTTCAGTTATTTGTCAAGGATTAGAAACAACAATTTCTATTGCTGGAAGCTTAATTGTAAGATTGCTTATTTTGGTTTTTAATTTGTCTATTTTTATTATTCTATTCATGTTAGCCTGTATATCTTTCACCGTGATAGATTATTCTAATGCTCTGCTGTTCAAGTGTAAATATTTTAATTTTATAAGATATGTAATTTTCAGTAATATATCAGAAGACTACTGTAATTCATATTAGGGAAGGGTTTTTCTACTAAATTTTAAAGGGTAAAGGTGTAGAATTGGACCTCATCAGAAAAAGATGTGCTAGAACAAAAAGGTGCATTTATAGATTGTTAATTTTATGTTCATATTAATGGTTTAGTTCATATTTTGACATTTCTTCCCTAGACCCCCCCCCCCTCTAATAGTTTAATTTAGCCAGACAAAAGGAACGTTTTTTTTCAATGAAAATTGTTAATTTGCTTTTTGGCAAAATCTTAAACTGCAGGAGCATAAATCCAGCATTTTTATGGGGGGGGGGGGTATGCTGTACATTGCATATAATGTTTTTTTTTTTTTAATTGACATTATTTTTAACTATAGACCTTCTGTTGACGACATTTTATGGTAATACTTTGTGAAGACTACTTCTGACAAAGAAATGTTCTTACTACTAAAGATTAGTACCATTGTATTTTCTATTGAACACTTTCCAAATGTAAAGGTGATTACTGAGGCAAAGTCAAAAAAAAAAAAAAACTATGCTAGACAAATTATGTGCTACCAGTTCGGATCAAATCTGTGTTCCATGGTTTTTCCTCTGTACATATAAATACATTGTTTTTTATAAAACAAATAATTTGTTTTAATTTGCTAATTAGGTCTTTTGTCTAATAATTAATATAACGTAGTTTTAATCTTTTGTTTTCATCTACAGGTGTTTTTTTTCTGTAGCTATAGTGATTATGATCTATTTGTCCTGCTAAGACAAACCTTTCCATGTAAATCACAACCAGGTTTGACTTTGTGGTGTAATAGGCAGCATAACATTTTTTCTAGTTCAACAAATTTTAACGATTTCTTTATTGTTAAGTGCAAATACTGATAAGACCTACATTTTCTTTCATGAAAATTTTACTTTAAAGTAAATCAAGATATGGTTAAAAAAATATTTTCAAGTACTTTTAAAGCAATTAAAACTAGGTATTTAGTGTTGTGACTCCTGTAGAAAAGTATAGAAATTGTCAACATGGTTTATCAACCAAATTATAAACTTGATGGATGTGATGAAAGACAATTAAAATTTTTAATCCAAATTAATAGCCTACTATTTTCATAATTTTCTTGTTTTGCATGTTTTTTTTTTCTTCACAGTTGATCTACTTCCACAAAGTGTTTATTACTAAGTTCTTATTACTTAACAACAGAACAGCTTATGTATTCCTTGTATAGTTAAACAAAAATTGTACTTGTTCTAGGAGCGCCCCCTGGGTTTGGATTTTGTCGAAAACCATTCCGACAATGTCTTATGAAGTTTTTAGGCAGCACTTCCGTCTTTCAAAATGAACATTTGAAGAGCTACTGCTGTTACTACTAGATCACCCTGCCACTAAAAGGATCTTTCGAACAGAAAATACCACATGTGTTCAAAAACAATTGTGAAAGGTAGTTCTAATCACAATTTGGCACCTTGGTAATCTGGGAAGTATATGGGAAATATCAGAGACATGTGATGTAGCAAAATCTACTGTACATTTTTCGACGATCATACGATCATATGAGGATCTACATTATAACACTTTAACAATAGTCTTGTTTATTCAAGTTACAAACTCAGTCTCGTTTGTTGTTTTTTCATTGAGTTTTCTCTCTCATTGTTTTTTTTATTCAAGTTTAACAGTTGTTTAGTTAGCTCTACTTTAATAGTAAATTGTTTTTCCTATAGCTTAATAAAAAAAATTATTAAAATTTACATACTTAGAAGCAACCATACATGTATAAATAAATTCAACTAAAAAGTTTTTTCAACTTAAAGTAATGAGCAAACTTAAAACGAACGTAATGTATTATGTGTATGTGGGAGATTTCCCCCTCCTCACCACCTCAGAGTTTTCCCACTCCTGAAATAAATGATTATTTGTACTTAAAAAAACTTATCTTTGTTATAATAAAACGACCCTTGTGTTTCAGGATTCATTCTTACGGAATTCAGACACGGTTCAAACTTTAGCGTAAAGAGCGAGGTGTTGAAGAGGAAGAACCCCCTCATATACGAAATAATTTCTGTTTGTTTTAAGTTTTAATGTTGCTCCTTATTTAAAGTGACAAAATTTGTTTTTAAAAATTTAATTTCTGATTGTGTTGTAAATGCCTGGAATCTGGCTCCACCTGCACGAAAAAAAAATTTTGTGATCATGAAGAGGTTCAACAGGGAGGTATCTCCCTCCCTATCTAGTTATTCGAAATACTTTTAAGGTATAAAACAAATTTCAACCTTAAAAATATTTCGGCTAGCTAGGAAGAGTACATATCATTTTTCAATTTTGGAAAATATTTGTGGACAAATCCCAAGTGAACCTGTCTTGGCAAAGTTACCCAAGAGGATTTGTTGCGCCACCCCACAAAATCTTGGAAACTATAAATTCAAGCTCTGCCAAAAGGTGTTAAATTCGAATTCGCCCCCTCTCCCCTTAGTCATTCCACAAGAAATCCCGAACTAAGGTCATGATGGTCATGTATCATGGTTGCAGCCTAGTAAAGAGTAAACCACAGCCCATAGTAACCAAAAGTTAAAAAACGTGCTTAGAAAAAAAACTACCTAGTGAAAAAAATTGTCATCTGACACTGATTCACGAATGGTAACTATTATTTCAGTTCATCTTAAAAGTAAAAGTTTATTGCGAAAAGAAATTTATGGTTATTTAAAAAAAAAAGACTGAAACCACTCAAAAATGGCGTCAGATCAAAATAAAAAGTCAACCATTGGATTCAGCACGGTCGAAAACTTAGTTATGGGAAATTACAACCCCCTCCTTGAACAACAAGGAAAATGACTTTTTTGCATGGGTAGCACTGATCTGTCTCCCGTTTTTTATTCTTCTTTTTTTCTAGCAAGGTTAGGGGTGACCAGAACATCATAGAGAGATGGGTACCGCAATAGCTAATTCGAACGGAAATTAAATTTGCTAGTGCCCTTTTTAAGTGACCAAAAAGATTGGAGGGCATCTAGCCCCCCTTCCCCCAAAATCATCCAATAACAATTTTGAGATAGCCATTTTATTCAATATGCTTCATAGGTATCTTTGATTTTAGTGATGATATGACCCTCCTTAGTCCCTGGGGAAAGGGCTGCACACTGTATTCGGCGAATACTATTCGCATCGGACTTATTGATACCACGCGTATCTGTATTGGCGTATTGATATTGGGTGTATTGGTATCGCAGGTATCTAGACGGATTTTTAATAGCTCATATAAAAGATATTGCTCATATCTACGTCCTTCCTATAAATTCAACCATCAGCAAATTTCAAATGGCACTAAAAACGGCACCTTTGGTGCCATGTCTCGAGAGGAAAAGCTGGGGCTACCAGTACTTTTTAAGAGTGGCGTTTAATGGCTCATTTGAAAGCTATTGCTCATATCTACGTAATGTTTATCAATTCTACCATCTGTAAGTGTGATATAGCACTAAGAACAATACTTTTGATGTCATTTCTTAAGTAGGAAAGCTTGGAATTATAAAACGAAATCATCGTTGTAATAATTATGATCCAAAGCCCGTAACTGGATGTTTGCAAGAACACCTCTCGTATGCTCCTCCTCCAAGCCCCCTTAATAGGCTACTCAATTAAGGTACAATCATTAGTATATCAAATCTGATTGTTAGAGGCGTGGACCTGTGGGTATAGCGTTCGACTTCGAAATAGATTGTCTTGCGTTCGATTCCTTATCGGGTGTCTTTTTTTCAAATATGGTTTTATCTCTTATATACGATCATTTTCAGATAATTACACTGTTTTGTAAATATTATGAACTCATTTTTTAAAGCATATCCCAGGAAGATATTTGGTCAAGCATTTTGATTCAAAAGGGAATAGAGGTCATCCAGTTCATGGTTTGCAACAACATTCTGAGTAAATCTCTAAATCCATACCCCAACGAATGGCGTAATTTTGTCAAAATCCTGTGGGGGGGGGTCAAAATTGGAGCCAATTTTCCTGAATCAAGTAAAAATGACAGAGAATACTGAAAATCGAGCCGTATAGCAATAAAAAAGGTCAAGGTGTACTAAAGAAAACTGACCTGTTTCAGTGGATGCTTCAATTATGCAGGCTTATATTAGTTTTGACAATATTTTTGGAGAAACTAAATTTCAGCTGGGAGGAGTGGGTGTGGGACTAACTAGGGTCTGGAGGAAAACTGAAGCCTAGAATGGGAAGTTGTACCCTCTGTCCCGTCGCAAATAACACCCCTGGCGTCCAACCCTTGCCGCTTAGTAGTCGCAGCATTGTATGCATGTGGCTATGGAACCACTCAATTTTTTATATTAAAAGAATGATAACTCATTGTTATACTTACTTATTCAAATTATTTACTTGACATTTCCACCGTAATATTCTCTCCATACATAAGAGTGTGCATTCAAAGAAGAAGAAAGACAAATGAAAATATTTCTGTAGGAGAATTCAGGTAACTCTTCGCAAAATTTTTGAAATCAAAACAAACTTTGTAATACCATTTATCGTACATACACAAGAAATGATCTTTTTTGAAATTTCCATTCATTTTTGAGTAACGAGTGGCTTTCTATTTAGGGACAGGTCAAATAAATCCGTAAGCCTAAAGGCACATATCTGTTGAGCTAGCAAAATTTTCCGCAAGTAAGTATGTTGATATACAAACCTGTCCGCTCAGTTAACCTTTTGTTTCGATGCTACTCACCTGGAACTACTTTCTTAACTGTGACTAAATTATTTTTTTTAAAGCAAAGAATTAAATATCATTTTCTTCTTTTTGAATTTTTTTTTTTTACAAAAAGAAACGACACATTGTTTTAATTTTTTTTCACTCTAAACTTACTTTTTCCTTCAATTCTTGTACGGCTTCTTAGTTCAGCTCTTTAATAAGGATTGACACCTCCTAGATTGGAGGTGGTTAGAAATTATAGAAAAAAATTATCAACTGGAACTAAGGACCAACACTAAAACTTAAAACAAACAGAAATTATTCCGTATAAATAGAAAAGTTAATAGCAGTTTTGTTTTTAAATTAAATTTTAATCAGAAACGAGCATAGATTAATTTACAAAAACAAAGATTTCCTGAGGGAAGTACAGAGCGAAGTTGAATCTTAAAACGAACAAAAATTATTACTTCACAACTTATCTAACATATATTGATAAAACTAATGCAAAAAAATCAACTGGTGATATTTCCCTATGTTTGTAGGATTGCAAAAAACTAGGGCTTTTCTGAAAACACAAGCTAAGTAAAAAAACAAGAATATTGACTTAGGGAGTCAAAAATAAGTACATAGCCTCACAACAGAAAACTAATCGATAATGCTTTTCATTGTTCTACAGGAGCTGTGATATCAGTAACTTTCAGTATACAGTTAAAATTATCTTTAAAACTTAGGCATAAAATAATAAGTTTCAAGTCATTACACAGTATATAAAATAATGGATTGATTTATCAGGTAGCATCTTGGTCTCACATCGTATTACTCGAAATGAAGAACATATCATCTAGAGAAATCCTGGAAATCCAGTTATTTCTCTCTATAAAACAGAAGATTTTAAGTTGTGATACAAATTCTAAAACGAGTTTGTAGTCCTAATACTGATAAGATTCCTTAACTTCGAACTTCTCTAAAAAATAATCACGAAATGTCCTTTTTCAGATCCAAAACGACAGTCACTGATTAAACTGAGCTCGTTGTGCAGAAGTAGTGCCAAATCAAACTAAAAAATAAATAAAGCACCAATCCAAAACTGCTTTACTTTGACACTGTTAATAGTGCCCATAAAAGGTCTACTTTTACCGTACCAAAACTCCCATATTGTTTTGTGTTTTCAGTAAAGCGTTAGTTTTCTATAATCCTACAAATATAGGGAAATATCCCCAGTTGGTTTATTTGCATTAGTTTTATTGATATATGTTAGATAGGCTGTGAAGCAATATATATTATTATTGAAAAAATACACATAAAATTACCCCCTAGATTGAAACAAACAATGTATTTACCTCCTTCTTTTAAATTTTCATGAATTGGCACAATAGATTAAATACTTATTATTTCCTGAGTTGTCAGCTTCACCTAAATAAGCAAATTTGTAAATCATATTTTGATAAAATCATAATTAATCATAAAAAAAATATATACAGTATATTAAAATAATAAAAATACAAAAAAAGACTAATCATAATACTTGTGTTCAATTCACTTTATTCATCAAAAAATTATAAGAAATGATCTCATCTTCAACTTGTAGGAGGTTGTGTTGCTCTAAAAAACAAGAAATTCAAGCACAAAATGAACAACAACGCAAAAGAACACCCACATAGTTATTCTTAGAGCTTATGTAGTTCTACTTTAACCTGGTAATTCCTACATGTTCACAAGGGGAGACTAAGTGGGCTTAAACACTGATAATTTCAATTTTTTTCCTACTCCCAGCTTCCAATTTTGTAAAACGGGCTCCTTTTTGAGGTCCAAACACTATTGGCTACAGCAGAATTTTCTGCGATTTTGATGTTCTGACAGCCTTTAGGCTATGCTTGATTACACTCAACAAGCTGAAAATTTTCCAACAAATGCAGGTGTCATCTTTGACTCTTTGGTAAAAATCATTTGCTTTTGCCATCTCCTAAAACAAATATAAACATTAATTGACAAAATTGTAACACCTTGATAGCTACCAGCCCTTTCAAGATTCTTTCAACTGAAGAATAAACAGTTGAGAGAATTTGGCTGCTAGTAAAAAAAAAAGAATATCAAAAACGAAAACAGCTCTTTTTGTTTTGTAGTTGCTCTTTTTTAGAGTTTTGGTTCCTGTTGGGTTGAGTTACTTACAGTTCATTACCATGAATTGTTTGATTAATCTTCAAACACAGATATCAGGTACAAGAGTAAGAAATAAAGACCAACCGTTTGTTAAAAAAAAAATGAAAATAATATAAAACTTTACAAGAAAACAATCTTAAAATAAAAACCAAATTTTTACTTTTGGCTATCATATACAATTTTTATGAATCATGTTTTGGGGTTTCTTCTGTTTTAATCAACTATTCCCCAAATTTGAATATAATTTATAGCTTAATTTTTGTTTCATTAAGAGGGACAGACAGGAGAGGCTGCAATTTTTACTGCAAGAAGATTATATTTAGGAAAAGTTTTGAATGGCACATCAAACTCTACCACTTTTTTTTAATTCTATTATTTTTATCTTAGGATTAGCCTTCATATAGGGTTAATAATTGCTCAAGCATTTGAAGCTGTGGAGATAGGCCTATTTATTTAAGAAAATTTATAATGCCCTAATTTGAGCAGACTATCTACTCTGTAAAATTTCATTCACTTACTTAACAACTTTCCTAGACCATAAAAAGATCCTAGACAGCAGTTGAACCACTCAATGAAGCATGGACACTTGCCAAAAGTAATGCAGGGGGGAGGGCACCAGAGTAGCACTGGTGAGAAAAGAAGGAGGAGGGAAATACACAAGTTCGGTTAATCCTATTGAAAAATACCAAAATACAATGAAAATATGATACTTTAGAAGCAAATTTGGGCTAGAAGTTTGCATATTAGAGGTGGATGGGGTGGGAGGGGGGGGGTAACCTGATCAAAAAAAACATAACCCCTCACACCAAATGTGCAAATATTTAACCCAAGTTATATAATTCCAATGTATTATGTCACCTGCCACTTGTTTTCCACTGAGAGTAAGCCAATTGTTTCTTAATACAGACAAATAAAACCAGTTTGTTCTTGAGTTTTACACAGCATAAACTGGAGTGTTGGCAATATTACACATAAGTACACTTTCATCTATCACACATTCCATTAATATGTTTTTAAATTAATAAATTATGCCCAAAACCTAGAGTAAAAGAAAATAAGACTTAGACTAAATTGCAGAAAATAAAAGAAAAAGGTATCATTTTAAAGGGTCTATTTAATTTCTGATTCAAACAATGGTTATATTTTGAAACAGCATAAAAAAAGGTCTCAAGAGGTAAGTTCATCAAATTTATTGCTTGATAATAAAAATATCTCCAAATTTATCATGAAATTCCCCCCCCCCTCTCTGCGTAAGTACCATGCCTTCCCTTCTTCTTTTTAGAAAAGTTTTTCAATCAAACTCTACTATATTTTTAGACCTTTGAAAATTAGACAGAATAGCAAAAGAAAACAAAATTTAAACTCACAATCCAGCTGTCTAAAATAATCCACTTGACATTTATGCTCAGAATTATATTGAATGTATGCACTGTAAATATGTTCAAATGAAATTCTTTTCCACAGTTCACAAGAGGATCTTTGATGAAATGGTGTAGTCTTATAAACATTATGCTTTCATAAGCATAGGATGAAAGGTCAGTAATTCAATGATCTGTGTCTGGTATTTGATGTGCAGTAAATAATTACGACAAAACTTTGGAAAGCAGTGAAAAGATTATGTCAAGTTAAGTGAAAGTAATAGCTACTAGAGGTGGATTGTCACTCGGGGTGGCAACCCTGAACAAAAGATGATTTTTGGGGAACCAATTTTTTCAAGAACATAGATTTTTGTGGAAATCATCAAAAATTTGGGGATAGTGGAAGTACTGGTATTTTCAGAGAAAATCTGCTAACAAATCTTACTGGGTCATGAAAACTGTCAAGTAGCATTACTACTATGCTACCACACTTTTTGCATGGCAGAGCAAAACTTGTGTTGTGGCAGTTTTTCTTTGTGTAAAAATTATCTTTATATGTGAAACTGGTATTTTAAAACAAAATCTGCCAGGAAATTTGAAAACTGCCAAGTAGCATTGCTACTTTGCTATCCCACTTTTGAATGGTGGCTGGTGAGTGCTGCAAAATCTTGAAAACTCATTTTTTTTCTAAGTAAAGAAATGGTAATAAAAATACCAATAAGCTATGTATAGACAAACATAAAAAAGGCATTAAGTGGTATGTTCACTTTATACATACATCAATAATATGAACAACAAAAAATTTACCAAACCAGCGGTAAATATATACCAAATCATATTATTGAGTTAGGAATAAAGTGAATATATCATTCAATGCTTTTTTTTATGCTGATTAGGAATATAATAAGCATGTCTATCAGAAATGAATTTCAGCCCCCGACCATATATATGTCAATTAATGGTATATATTTATACATTAGGGGGTGGGGGCCAATTTTGTTTGTGATGTAAATGGGAGGTAAGTTTAAACTTTACATCCACCCCCCTAAAGTAGAAATATATACCCTGAATTAGCATATATAGGGGGGGGGGTGGCTAAAATTCATTTCTGATAGAAGTGATTATTATATTCGTAATCAGCATTTAAAAAAAGGCATCAAATGGTGTATTCACTTTATTCCTAACTCAATAGTATGATTTGGTATATATTTACCAAACCATCAAGGTAAGAAGGGAATATATCATGAAATTTGGTTATAAAGCCATTTAAATTTTTTTCTTAACAAAATCAGCAAATTTGTATATACATCAGAGCCATATTTGTCCTCATAAGGGGGAGGGGGTATGCCTAAGTTCAAATTATATTTAGTAATTGCATTAGGCCTATATGGGAAATTTTCTAGTAGATCTCTTTGATAAGTTCCTGCCCTATACTAGGCTATAATATAGGCCTAGGCTATGCAATGTTCAAACTGGTGAAACATTTATCTACTATACTTCTACAAAACCAATACTTGAATCAAAATTGTTGCAACACTTTCTTGACTCAAAAAAAAATACAGATGTGCTTAAAATCAAATTCTAGCACTGAAAAGCCATAAAATAAAGTGAAGGTAGGAACATAATTTTGGCCATGAATTTTTGTCTAAGGACTTAATTCACGTAAAGAAACAGGTTCTAGAACAAATTCAAATAAGAAACTAACCAAATAATTTTCTATAAAATTTTGCTTAAAATCAAATCTCTAACAAGTAGCCTATCCAAATAGCATTTTGCTTAAAGTCAAATCTTCTGCCAAATAGAACAATGATGAGAGAACTTTGATGATCAACTCATCAATGTTCTCAGACCGCTGATCAGAGCAGAATGATGAAAGACGTTTGCACAAAAACGACAAAAGATGTAAGATCTTACTTCAAAGATTTCACTTTTAAGCCTTTTCTGAAATAAGATGTAATATCTTAGCAAATTGTTGAGTTAAAAAACGGCCCTATTGGTGGTTTGCACCTGGGTCAAGCTTGGTAAAGGTACATTTCTCAACTAAATATTACCTGAAATCTTCAAGATTATACCAGGATTCTTCTGCAATGATTTACTCAAGGATCAGCAGCTACCCATATCCGGGGGGCAGCAACCCTTTGTTGATTAAGAGGAGGCAGTGGGGGTGATCATAGGCTATATTAAGAACATTTCTATAAGTAAAACAAAACATGATCTAATCACCCCTCCCCTAAAACTGCTTTATATAATGCTCAGATAAGTTTGTTAGTTGCCTATAACCTACCTTGCCTAGGCTAGCCATAATAACTTTCCATAGTATTAATATTTAATTTACTCAAGGTTCAGTAGCTAGCCTACCCATATCCAGGGGGCAACAACCCTTTGTTGTCTGAGAGGGGGTGATGGGGTGATCATATATGATGAATACTTCTATAACTAAAACAAAACATGATCAGAATCAGAATCCTTTTAATGAAAACAGCTGTCATAGACACATTAAAAAAAAAAATGCACTAAAAGGCGCTGTTTTTTACATGAAAACTTTTTTACATGAAAACACTTCTCTACATTTTATTAAAAGCACTTGTAAAAAAAGGAACAAAGGAGTTACTAAGTCTGTTTGTGCGGCACGAGACGGGCATAAGTTTGCTTTTGCTTCTGGTATTTGCGAGGACAGGCATTTTAGGTGGTAATATTGTCCTATGTACAGGACTAGACAATAAAAACTGGCCAAAAAGAATCATCAGCTGAAAACGGCGATCGCAAAGGCTTGGTATTTCAAGTGACTTCAGAGCGGAGCTGTAATCTACATATTTGTCGCAAAGAATGATCTTTACAGCTCGTTTCTGGATCCCTCCAAATCATCACTTAAGTAATCTATGTGATGAACTTTTGGGCCCCAGACGGGACACGCATATTCAAGGATGGGTCGAATAAAAGTGGGGTACGCTATTTTCAGCTGATACACTGGAAAACCTAGGCGGCGCATCGCCACCAGTGTCCGCATAGCATAATGTCTCTTCTTAACCAGCTCTTGTACATGAATAGAGAACGAACAGTCCAGACTAAAGGTGACGCCCAAGATAGCCGCACACGAAGCAGAAGGGAACAAATTCGCGGGGCAGGTAAAATCGCGTTTAAGTGCGTTAAAAACCAACAAAGAGAAAAAACTCAAAAAAAAACAGACAAACGAGACTGTGGCCAGTTGAGAGAAAAGGAAACAACAAAAACAAAACAACGCGGATATTTCGCCTGTATACAAACAAGGCGTCTTCAGCACGAAAGACACACAAGAAGAACAAGATAAAAAAAAAACAAGATAAAACTAAAAACCAATAAAACCACCACCAAAAAAAAAATATATACAATTGGCGCAAACTGATCCACGTAGGGAAAAGATGCTAATCTAGAGTTACTTCAGTGAGGACAACAGAGTAACTGAGGAAAAATAAAAAACTGTAAATTGCTTTAATTATTCTGTTGCGAAATAATCCTTTTGTTAGCTATTACTGAAGCAAATAGTTTTGGTCTAGCAGGTAAAATAGTCCCCTGGTGATTATTTAAAATCTTAACTCCCTTGTTGACTGTTCATTCACTCTTTAGAAGGTTATCATAAATTGGGTCAATATTTAAACTACCTGTGTCCCTATTTATGGAAAGGTTAGCAAACATATGTTTTTAATTTCTATGGCTTCCCTCGCCCATTGGGTGTAACCCTCATCATTTGAAATAGCTAAGGCTTCATCAAATTTTACAAAATGATCTAGTTGAATCCAAATATGCTCTGCTAAAGCTGAAATGAAAGTTTCTGGAGGCTTGCTTAATTTTAGGGTTTTTTCTATTGAGTTTCGGTGTTCAATAAACCTTTCAACAAATTGTTGGCGAGTTCTACCAATATCGAACCTCCCACAAGAACACGGAATTTTATACACCCCACTTACTAAATTTCCCCGAGTTAAATCCTTACCAGAACTAAAAAAAAATACCCATTGGCCTCAACGATTGGAAACATGTATCAATACCAAATTTACGTAAAACCCGTGAAAGTTTCTCACCCAATCCATGAGCGTATGGTAATGAACTCAATGTTTTTTATACAACTATATCTGCAGACTGAGAAGACCCGATAACCCTACTATTATGTTTAACACGGCAATTTTCTATTATTTTATCAATGAACTTAATTTGGTAATTGTTACAAAACAAGATATCCCTCAAGTATAACAATTCCGAATCCAGAAAATCCTGGGAACAAATTCTAAAAGCTCTATCAACTAGTGAAATTACAACCCCCCTTTTCACCGACAGTGGGTGGCAAGAACGAAATTTTTTTTTTTTTTTTTGAGATTTTTCTCTTTGTTGGTTTTTGTCATGGTTGGCCAGTTCGGCTTAATATCTTTCATTTAAGTGGGTTGAACCTCAAAACCTTTTATTTATTCTCATTAATTTGAAGACTGTTCGCAGTACACTGTGATTTAAACTGATCCAAAAAATTTGGGTCGAACTGGGCTACAGCTTGCGAATCCTTTACGTGGTATTTAAGAAGCGCAGACAAATCATCGACGAATTTAAAACGATCGTCAAAGTCAGAAAGTACATAGTTGATAACAGCCAGGAAAAGAAGAGCTGCTAATTTGGTACCTTGCGGGGCGCCACATGTAATTTCCACCCATTCCGATTCAATATCACCGGGAAAAAGGGCGTACACTTTTTGATACCTGTGACGTAAGAAATCAACTACTAATTGGAGGATGTGCTTACGGGCACCCATTAACTTGAGATTCTGGGCGGCAAGAGGGTGCTTAATCAAATCAAATGCCTTTCGGTAGTCTACCAGAAGTATATCTACAAACGAGCTTCCAAACTCCAACCATTCAACTACTAGGTGATAAAGCCGTACTAAATAAACAGACGTGCTGCATCCCTTCAAGCAACCATACTGGAAAGGGTCAAGTGACGGTGAAATATCCGTGAGAAGTTCACGATATATGAAAGATTCTGCAACTTTAGCAAAGTTCGGTGTGATCGAAATAAATCTTAACTGATCACATGTCTTAGGTCCTTTAACTTTGGGTGTTACGCGAACATAGGCTCGCTTCCAAGCATCGGGAAAGGTTTGTTCACTGAAGCACTGATTGATGATCGATGCCAATGGTCTGGCTAAAAACAAGGCATATTCGCGAATAAGTTTGACCGGCAACTCACCAGGGTAGGAAGAGCAATTCGGTTTTAGTTTTTTAAGTTCTTTAAAAACAGCAAATTCGGTAAACTGTTTTATTTCGTCAGTTTCACAATCGACTAAGAGATCAACCAGTTCGGCCTCTGTAATTGAGGGGTAGGTGGTACAAATTCCAGCAAAGAACTCGTTTACGTCTGAAGCGCTCATTTGAGATCCGTCAGGCTTGGGTATTTTTAGCTCACTGTTAACTGACTTGCCAGTCATTTGTTTCACTGTGGAATGCCACTTCCGACTGCTACTTTGGAGAAGGGGTACTACTTTTTCCCGAACATAATTTCTTCGCTTGAAACGATTGACGGCCACGATTCGATTTCTAAGTTTCGCCGCCGCGGCCATTTGTCCGGAACTGTGCAGCTTGCACCTCATCTTGATCGTTTGTTTGAGATCGCTTGTGATCCATGGCTTATCGGACTCACTTACCACTGCAACTTTAGTGGGAAAAAAACTTGTGAAACATCTCTTACAGAAGAGAGTTAAACTGTTGAACTGTGCTATTCAGGTTTACTATAGAACACAGATCGTAGAAGCTGTAAGTCCCGATCAACCGACCGAAATCATAGAGTGATTGAGAGTTAAGCACACAAATAGTCGCTTTGTTTCTCTTCTGCTTTAGCTGCTTGTCGTTGGCTTGCCTGAAAATTACATAATGACCTGAACTCTGGAGAGGACCTAACGACCGAGGGGAGTAATAATTGTCACTCATGTTTGTAAAAATTAGGTCTAGAGTACTGCCATTCTGGTGCGTAGCAATGGTAACTACCTGCTTCAGATCAAGGACACTAGATACCCATTGTCTGTTCGTCTGGTTAAAATCGCCAGCTATTATGAAGCCAGGATAGGCATGGGCACGACGAAGTTTATGGATGTAGGTCTGTAAGTAGCTGATAAGCTCTTTCCTATTTTTTACACTCTCTGGGTAATACACAGATGCAATTATCAAACATGAAAACTGTTTTGATAGTTTGGATGGCTTGCACTCTACCCAGACAACTTCATGACAAGAATCGGTTGGTATATTTAACAGTTTTGAGGAAATGTCATTACGAATATAGATTACAACGCCACCACCTTTTATACTCAAGCCTCTATCACGGCGAGTGTTGAAATAGCTAGTTTAGCCTTTTATTCTACCCATTTCATCAGTGGTATCCCAGCATTCGGTGACTGCGGCAATAGGAACAGTCACTTCTCTCGGTAGTATCTCCATCTCGTCAACTTTATTTGTTAAGGATCGGGCATTACACAGAATGAAATTCGGAAGCTTTGCCTGAGCCAATAACTGTTCAGGACGTAATAGCGGGGGAAGTTCATCAGAGGAACACGGTAAGATCGGCTGCAGCTTTGATAGAGAAAGAGTGGGAGGAATTTCATACCTTTGCAAACATCTTATTTTCAAAAGAGTCCTTGGTTCACATACAGCCGTCCTCCGGTCAGAACAACGTTCCTCAGAAACATGAACGGGTATGGCCGTCTGTCTGTTTCGCCGCCCGCCTCTCTTTCCACGCCGTCTACGCTTTTTTTTAAGCACCACAAGCAGGGAGTTTTCTGGTGGCCGTTTGAGTAATCCAAAAAGCCACAGACTGACAAATGTAAATGGCGTTGTAGTCAATTGAAATGAATTAAGTCTTTTTCTTTGAATAGTATCCCAAAAAATATTGACCAAAACAAACTTACTTTTTCAAACTACAAGCAGCATAACACATTCAAAGGCCTTGTTTGAATAGCCCCTTCAAATACTTATGTGATGTCCCTGCCTGCAGGTAACCATTTGGTTTGGTTTCACCCTTTGATAAATTAAAAGCAATATAACCAGCCAATATTGCATAAACAGGAAACACTGTTTATCTTTTGAGCTATATAAAATAGTGATGTTTCAAAAAATATAGATTTAAGATATAAAAACGGTTAATAGCTAGATAGGTCAGCTAACATGCCACTGCCAAGCTACCAAGCCACTAGGCTACTCTATAGTTTTACAAAATATACTAGGCTGTACTTGTTATTTGGTTATAGCATAACGGGGGGGGATGTAATCTAAGGGACATTTATTTTGAGTTGAGGGCTAGCAGAGTTAGGGCTTTGAATCTTTTGTCCATTTAATTCAACACAGGGGGAATCTGAAGAATTTCGTTACATTTCTCTTAAAAACCAAGAAGTATGGGCTTAGAGGAATCTTGCTCTTCTGTATTTTAGATGCCCAATTGAGCATTTCCTGGAGATCACGAGAGATCTTCCCGATTTCTGTCAATGCAAACAAGGAAATCCTAATACACAATTGTTTTATTTTTTACTTACATACAGTGAGCAAATGATAATGTCTGATTAGCAATATAGCAAAAATACATATGAGGTGTATCTGTTTGAAAAAAAAGCATGTTTTTCATTTGCTATTTTGAAGGTGGGTAATGAAATGATGATTTTAAGGAATGCAACTCTTATCAATTTGCAGGGGAAACATTTCCTTCTTTACTATGCAATATGACGTAACAGCTTTATAACTACTCAGACTGCCACATTGAAAATTTCCATGTGTCTTAAGCTCACTATAATCAACAAAACATGTTTTTTTGGTATTTCCAGACGGGATCACATTGAATCAACTGTAGACAATTGAGGCATGCATATAACATAAAAGCTTATTTAGAAGATCTAATTTGAAAACAAATTTCATTTCCTTATCTTGTTTATGTTTTGATTAGGGTTACATAGCCCAAGGAACAAATGCATTTCTATTCTTTGCATGACTTGAATTTATAATCCCAATTTAGCTGGTTGTTTGATAGTCTACTTACCTGAAATTTCTGCTGAGAATTTCCACTTGCTATATTTTTTTGGTTAAATTCTCTGTCATCCAGTCAACCAAATTACTTGCCATTATTGAGCATTTTTCTTTTTGCTTGTTGGTTCAACGGAGCTCTAAACATTCACGTACAAGCTGATAAGCCATAAGTCTACACACTTTGTTCATGCTAAATAGGCATTTAGCAATATAGCTTTTGCTTTAAAGCTTCTAGTGCAAATTTTAAGATAAATCTTTATCAGAACCTCTGTATTCCTTTCTAGAGACTTTTCTTTTAAATACACATAATTACAGGCTGAGACTGAAGCTACTGCAGGTTGTTTTTCCTGTCTCCCCTGTATTTAGCCTATTAACATGATCTCTGTCTATTCAGGATCAAAATGGATTTATCCTTCTATGCTCTTGTGCAGTTCTTTAGTCATGAACACTCATTAATTGAAAGAGGAGTGAAAGCTTTGAAAGCCAGCCATCTTCAGTCCTTCTCTTACTCATGTGAGATAGGAGTGGATAAAGCTACAGTCAAAGCGTCAATGAAACAAAAAATATATTCAGTGGAAGTTAGTATGACAGTGGTGTTCATAGCGGGAAATGTGAGTGACCTCGCAGCCAATATAGATGCCACCATATGGCATCAGTGATGCTTCATATGGCCAAGAACTTGACCTGTACAGATACTGTATGGACATGGCAACAAAAAGGACAAACTTTAGCTGAAAAAAAAGTGATAGTAATCTACCTGACAATTTCTTGGACAGAGTTTGAGAGCGGACCAAGCCTTTAGGATCAAAAGTTTTTTTTGAATTTTTTACTTAATACTCCAGAGCCTAAACTGGAGATTAACAAACTTGAATTAATTAACATTATCAAGAAAGCCAAAGCTTCAGATGAAAATAAAGACATTCAGTTTAAATATGGTCTAGAAAAGCTTAAGGTTGACCAGGAGACAACTGTTAAAGTGGATGCACATTGCTCTAAGTAGCCTAAGTTATGTAGCATAAGTTACGGAATTTTACTTGGGTCTCTTCACAATGAAATTTTCCCGTTCACATTGAAACATAAGTACTATTTTTATTATTTCAAAATAACACTTAGAATTAAGCAAAAATTTTGAATTGCTAGTTCGTGAGTGTGAGAATGGAAAACACAATTTTGGTTAATGACAATGAAAGTAGCTCTGATGAAGATTTGGTGCTAATTCTTCACTTAAGGCAGCAAAAGAAAAAAATAAAAGGGTATTCTAAACTTGCAGATACTGTTTTAACCTAATAACCTGCTAATAATTGGGTCTATCTGAATTTTCTATAGGATAGGCCTAGTGTATGCTACTACAGACTTAAGTGCATCCTGGGAAGATGTTTTGAAGTACCTACGTCCACTCTTTCCTCCTTTAGAGGGTACTGACCTTTGATGACCTTTAAAAATCTTTGAGTTACAAAAGTGAAACCTTGCAAAATTGATCTTGTACTTTAATGAAGTGCAAGAAAGTTTTGTCAGCTTCACAGCTTTGCTCAATTCTAATTTATGATGTTTCAATATCTGCTGGATTGAATATCAAAAGTCACTGGATTTTTACTTTTTCCACCAATTCTTCTGTTTATTGTTGTATTATGCAATTGAGCCTTCCTTATTTTGAAAGCCACAACCTTATTTCTGTAATGCTTGAAATTAATACCCAAATCCAAGTGCTCTAATTAGCCCATGGTAGCAGAAACATTGGCTACTAAATTTATGACAAGCAGAAAGTGTTAGACCAATTTACCTAAGAATATTTTACATGCATGACTCGTAGACTCAACTTTATCAAACTTGACACACAAACAGGAAGTAGATGAAAATACATACATTGATTTCTCTTAGTTATTAGTGATTCAACACCTGGTAATGGCTTCCTAGTAACTTTGACAAATTAACTGAGTCATCTGCAGGGTGCCAAAAACAGAGGAGTTACTAACAGCACTCATGATCCTATAAGTTAAAATTTTATATTTGAGTAAGAGATCCTTAAAGTCACCATCTGAAAAACAGATCCCTGTTTTCAGATGGTGAATGATTGTAATAATTAGTACTATAGGGTGTTATGCAAATTAATCCCTTTAAATTGCAGTTAAGTCACTTCTTGTTAACTCCAAAAGCTGTTTTGCAGCATTGATGAATCTTCCAGATATCAACCCTTCTTTCCTATCAAGATCCTAAGCTTTTATGAAGGGAGAAAACCTGTGCTAACTTGTTTTTGAAATATTGAATAGTATTTAAAATATTGAATAGTATTGTCAGCATTTTTATACTCTTGGCCTTTACAAGGCAGATTCAATCATTGGATCTGTGTTTTAAACCAATTTTTGGTTCAAAGCTAGGGCCTTTTATTCAAAATTCTTTGTAATTTGAAAAGTAGAAAATGAATAGATCTATGAGGTTTAAAACCCCTTCCCAGACTTTATGTTCAATCAATCTTGGAGTAATCCGTTTTTTTCGCATGTACACAAATCACATCTCTTTTTCTTTAAAAATAGTCATTACTGTGAATGTAGTTTTTTTTTAGAATGACTGGTAAAATGCACTGGCATAAAATTTGACTAACAGTTGCATTTTCACCACTTTCATGAGTGCAGTTGTAATTGCTCTAAGCTTTAACATTGCTCTTTAGTATCACTTAAATTATTTTCAATTAATACCAAATTGTGCGAAAGCATTAGTTTCTATGAAAAGTACCAATCCATGACAAGTCTTATGTTTATGTTGCAACTGAATTGGTCAATCCATTTATTGCTTTAACTGTAATAAGAAAGAAATATTATTTTATTTTTTTTTATGATTTATCTATTTATTTTCAGGAGGAGAAGATTATGGGTGCACTCAATTTTACAAGAAAGGGAAAGGGCTGTGAAAGGTCATCTAACGTTACTCAATGATTTACTCATGAAAGATGATGAGGAGAAATTTCTAAATTTTGTAAGATTGACAAAAGCAGAGTATGTGGAATTACTTAGTTTAATAAGGCCTTTGATAACAAAAAAGAATACAAATTTCAGAAAGGCAATCTCTCCAGAACTGAAGCTTGCTTTGACACTGAGATATTTGAGTACTGGCATGTCTATGGCAGCTCTCCATTATGAATTCCGTGTTGGCCACTCAACAGTTTCACAGATATTATCTGATACACTGAAGGCAATATACGAAGTTTTGAGTCCCATGCGTCTGCAAGAGCCCCAATCAGATACATTAAAAAGTGTCTCTGACACTTTTAAGGCAAAATGTTTTTTGCCAAATTGCATTGGTGCTTTGGATGGCAAGCATGTGCGGATTCAGTGCCCATACATGTCAGGCTCACAATTCTACAATTATAAAAACTATTTTAGTGTTGTACTTTTAGCTGCTTGTCATGCTAACTACAAATTTATTTATATAGACATTGGAGCATATGGAAATGAAAGTGATGGGGGTGTATTTGCCAGGTTAGATCTTGGGAAAGGCATAGACAATGGCAACATTAAGCTTCCTGATCCTCTGCCATTGCCTTGAACAATGGAAAATTTTCCATATTTTTTTGTTGCTGATGAAGCCTTTCCATTGTGCAATTACATTATGAGGCCCTTCCCTGGAAACAGACTGTCTGAAGGACAAAAAATTTTCAATTACCCAATATCAACAGCTTGGCGTTTAATTGAAAATACTTTTGGTATACTGGTTCAGAGGTTCAGAGCATTTCGAACTGAAATCTTGGCACAGCCAGAAAAAGTAAAGGCAATAATTACTGCTTCCGTGTGCCTTCATAATTTTATAATTTCAGTTAGAGGAACTCCAACTGATATTCAGGAACAGTCAATGGGAAGTGGGATGGTAAAATTCTACTTTAGTTACTTTTACCTATATTGGAAAGGGGTGAGGTTAGGAAACTGAAACTTTCAGGGATGGGTCTACAGGCTAAAATACGTCCTGGGAAGGTATTTTGAAGTACTTATCTCCTCCCCTTCTCCCTCTAGAGGATCCTGAAATTTGCCTACATGACAGGTCTATACCTATTGAAATTTTGACAAAACATTTTACCTTAATTTTCAGTTATTAGTCTCTTTTTCTCTGGCTTTAGTTCTGAAAATGCAATTCCTGTTATTTGAGTAGCATTTTAAGCCATATCAATGTTAATTTTCAAAATTCAGGAAATGTATTTGCATATCTTTAAAACTCTATAGATCTGGGTTGAGCAAAGTTGTGAAGCTGAAAACAATTTTTTTGTACTTCATTTAAGCAGAAGATCTATTTTGGAAGGTTTCATTTTTCATTTTTATAACACAGATTTTTTAAGGTCATCAAAGGTCAAGACCCTCTAGAGGGAGAAGGAGTAGAGGTAGGTGCTTCAAAATGCCTTCCCAGGAAATACTTTAGCCTGTAGATCTATCCCTGAAAATTTCATTTTCCTAACCAAACTCCTTTTCAAGATAGCCAGAAGTAGCTAAAGTAGAATTTTACCCTTTCTAGCATTTCCATCAATTAAAAACTCACAACCTTGATAAACTAGCCTAGGGTATTGCAAGAAAATCTATCCTTCCTTACATTTATTTAATAAAAATGGAGATAACCCAGGTCTTAAATTTGATCTTTCTAGCCCCATAAATAACAAAAAGCTAGAGATATAACTTTATAACAGCTTCCCAGGGTATATTTTAGGCCTATAATTCATTCAAATCAATTAGCCTAGTTCTCAAGATAGCAAGCAACCCATCAAATAACACTCTACTTTGGCCTACAAGCAGATCCTATATGCTATAATAAGAGGAGAGCTTATTTATGTTTACCTTAATTAACAAATGCAAAGTCTAGGCCTACCTGAGATAACTATTCCTTGACTTGACAGCTGATTTGAGAAGCTCTCCCAGGCATTTATTTTTAAATGCTTATCCTTGTAATTTTCATTCTTGGAATTGTACATGTATTCCCTGTTCCTTATAAAATCAATGATCAAGTTTTCAATGGAAGACATTTCTTTTTGTTTTGCTGTGATAAATTTGTTAAGTGATTATCGCTAAGTTGAAAAAAGTTCAACTTCCTAAGTAATCTAAGTTACATGTGCTAAGTGAAAGTATAATTTATGTAAAGTAAATTAAGTGGGTTTTCCATGCCAATGTGAACAGGACGAAAAACCAATGTGCATCCGGCATTAGTGTTGCGACTGTGACTTAAGGAGAATCAAAAAATAATCTCTGGTGCTGTTTGCGTGAAGGGTGGATAACTGTTAGCCTGTTCAGTGAAGTTCTGTCTTGTTGCAGTGAGTGAGGACAGACCCATGAACCAGTTGCACTTAAAGTGTATTTCTCCCTCAAAAATGTGATCTCTCATTGACAGGTTTGTGGCTTCATAGTTCTGGCATCATTGGCGCCTCTCCCGATGACCTTATTGACAATCACGGTATACTTGAAATTAAGTGCCTTTTCTCAGCTAGGATTAGCACTGTTATGACATTAGTTTAATCAGACAAGATTCAGATTTGTAAAGACAGCAGTAGTGGTTTCTACTTCAGTGAAAACAATGCAACTTCCCGAAAATACTACCACCAAATACAGGGGCCGATGCACATGACAAAAGAAAGTTTTGTGATTTTTTTTGTTTGGTCACCAGCTGATTCTGCAACAATGAATTTAAAACAAGATAATTCTTGGTGCATGTTTGCACCACACCTTGAAGATTTTTATCAAAATGAGGTCTTGCCTTCTTTGAAGGAATGAGTGCTGGCTGTGTCTAAAATTTTGCAAAAATTTATCATTACATTTTTTTATTTATTAGCTGTGTTTCTTTTGTCTCAGCGAACCCACGTGCGGACTACTTTGGAGATAGATATCGTTTTTCTTTTGTCCGTCCGATCTCTGAAGTCGTTTTTCTTGATTCTACCTACCGATGTCGTCTACCGGCCTGCTAAATTTTTATCCGCTGGCAAAGGTGAAAACCTTCGTCAGATGATAGGAAAGAAGCGCTTAATTCAAAAATTCTTAAAGGTGAGAATTGGAAATTTCGTTCATTTATCCTTAAGGATTAGCTTGGTTTTACAGAAAACTAATCCGAGGTTTCTGAAAATATTGAAAGTTTCATTTATTATATTTTAAAGGTATAAATGCATGTAGACCAAGGCTAGTACTCTTTCAGAAATATATTCTATAGGGTGATTTAAAGATAAACTATTAAGGATAGAAAATAAGTGATTAGTGCTTCAATTTTATTTAATTTACATCTTTTAAGGTAATTTAGAGGTATCTAATGAGAAGATTGAGGAAAAGAGGTGGGCATTCAAAGAAAACTGAAAAGCAAACATCCCAATAGTTAGTAATTAGCATCCCCCCTTCTCATGAGGTGCATAAATTGTTATTGGACAGGGAAGGAGCACTTGCCCCACTCCCAGTTCCCAGACTGTGATTATGCTAAAACAAAAATACAAGATAAAAAGTCATATGTAAATATTGTTTTTAATTTTGTCATTTTATCAAATAAGTATATGTGTTGAACTGCTTCGCGAATATTGGAAAAACAACAACAGTCTTGATACAAGACGGAAAACCTATGCAAGTTTGATGTGAATTTAACCTTAGAAGTTTGACATTGATTTTTATGATGCAGCACAATATACTGCACTACATGATGGTTGAGCTTTGTGTACTGCAGTATTAACTAAATTAAGTAATACTCTATGACCATGATATACTCCTTTTTTTTTGTTAGTTTCAACTCAAAAATGTTTAAAAAAAACAAGAGTTTCTGAGGGTCTTTTGAAATTGGTTATTGAAACAAAAGAAATTTACCTGTTCAAGCATAAAATACCCTATCTAAGATATCAAAATCTTATTCTGTGAAATTTCATTGTGTGCAAAGCATAAACAAAAGTCCCATATCTGTTTTAGATGGACCTCCCAACATGGATCCAATGTTCGGAATGTAGCAAGATGTTTCAATCCAAGAGCGAGTTCGCTGGACATTCCTGTCAATGGGCAGTTAGCCTTTATGGAGAACCAGGTAAATTCTACTACCTTGCTAGAATCAAATCTTCCTGTGCCTTGAAGAGCTACTTGCTGATTGAAGAAATAATAATGCATGAATTTAATTACATATTAAATTCAAAGGTCATTTATCCTGAATAAGTAAATTCCAGAAGTAATACAACTGTTTTTTTATACATTTTTTTTTTGCGAGACTCATGGACAAATGGGAACGTTATTATAGGTTGACAAAATACAGTTTTACGACGGAGGATAAAAGTAGGCTAAAAAAACCTAAAATTTAACACAGCTAATACACCTTATAAGCGTCTGGCTTTAGGTATTGCACCTAAATAATTCTGACAAAATTTCTGGAATCATCAACGAATTGTATTACTAGTGTTACTTTTTGGGTACTTATTCTTTCAACCTGAAGGCTACCTTTTTGCTCCAAATTTATAACACTTACCCGGTAAGAACTTTCCAGGCTGGCAGCCCTGAAATAATGAACATAATCCATTTTTAGGCTGTGACGACTCCAGTGTCGCCGTTGAAGATCCTGGTACAAAAGAATCTTTGATTTCTGGAAGCTCTTACAAACCTGGTAAATTTTAAGATTACTGACCACAATTCAAGTAATAGGATGTTTAGACAGTTTATTTTCCGGAGAAAAGGGATGAAAAAATTTAAGAAAAAAGCCGTCCAGACTTTGCAATTTTTTAGAAAATGAAAACAAAGGGACTGCGATGCTCGTCTACATTGGGAAAGGGAAAACAAATTCTTCTCGATATCATCTTTATAAAACCTAGGGGCGTTTGCTCACCCACGATTTTTAAGAGAATTCAAGCTTCCATCACAAAGGACTTCTTTGAAATCTTGGCAAATTCTAGTCTTGTCTCTTAAGCTTTCTGCACATTAGTGTGATAAGCGGTGTCACCTTATTATACCCAAATACATTAAACCAGCTATAGAAAATTGATATTTCATTCATTTGACAACTGTTTCTATTCTTGACACGCTGGCACAACCGAATTAAGCATTCTGTTTGGTTATACCTAAGAAAAGATAGAACTGAGGTATACTTTTCTTATTTGTCTTATCAAACTTTATAGTATCAATGCAGACAATGCTGTAAGTACTGCTGAAAATAAGCTGTGTAGTAAACTGAAAAAGGCTCTTCTGTAATGTGTCTTATCAAAAGCACCAAGTACTGACCTATTTGCCACAGTTATACTGTGCTATAGAGCGTTATAGAATCTATCTTTTACAATAGAATCCATTAAAAAAAGAGCACTGAAAATAATACTTGGACCAGGATATACCACTTAAAAAATTAGACTGGAACAATTTAAGCTTCTTTCTTTAGAGGCCAGATGTCACAAACTTACTATGCAAATTGGCTATATATGCCTGGACTCTAAAGATCATCAGGTCATACTACCTGAATACAAAAGTTTTCGAATAATAATAAGGACGCATGAGTAAATAGACGGAATGCTAATAAATTAGAGCGGACCCACAATCCAGTTTCAGCTACAGATAGATATAAAGTCATTGTCCCTGATTTTATTGAACATTATAATTCTTAGATTTTTTTTATTTCTATTCAGTTTTAGTTTTTAATGAGATTTATGACATTTAAGGCTTTTTTTAATATTTATACGTATATTATACTTTAGTTTATCATTCCTACAAAGAGATATTTATATTTTCGAAACGTACCTATACTAGTGCAGGCTATTATTTATTTCTTATTGATTATTTGCCCTTAAAACCTCATCTTTTTGAATATTAAATCGTGCCTAATTAAATAGGAGAATTTCAAGTAGATGATATGTAAGCATTTTCTTCACAAAGCTAACTGTTACAATTCAAAACTTACAAATTTTTTACAATTAAAAATTTTTTTTAGCTATGTGGTTTGGACGAAAAACGGAGGATGACAGGGCCGCAACGATTCAGCTTCTAAGCATAATAAAAAGTTCTTAAATGCTCCCAAAATTCAAGGGAAAAGGCTTTGTAGACAGTTCTACCTGGATAGCTGTTGCTGGAATTGTAAGTGAGAAATACGACCTTGGGTCTAACCCCTGCAAGAAGGTTCAAGACCGATGTAATTATTTGCTAAAAAATTGCCGAGCTTGGAAAGACAATTCAACAAAGACAGGTGCTCGCTATCGAAAAAAAACTGATTTTTTTGAGGAAATTGACGAGGGACGATCACAGCGTGTCTCCTAAGTTAGTCCTTGATTCGAACAAACGAGCTGACATAAAGAAAATGAGAGTGGCATTGGGAGAACCAGGAGAATCAGCTGGAGAAGGTTCTAGTATGCAGGAGGAAGGTGGAGACAAAGAGGCAAGCACTCACTCGGCTCAGGATAGATGCCAAGAATTTCAGACTAAAAGACGGCCCCCCCCTCTAAAAAAAGCGGTCAGGAATCAAGGATGTATTACAATTAATTGAAGACAAGAGGCATCCAACCGTCTTCTAACAGTATTTGAAAGCTATGTAGACATAATGCATCATTTACTTGAAGTTTTTACCTATACTTTATTTTTATATAACGTGCATTTTTTTTTTTTAACATAATGCCAAGTCAATGCGCATTTATCCAGTCTTTTCAATAAAAACTCTGAAATTTCAAGCTTGATTTAACTAGCTCATGTGTTTTCTACCTTTAATCTTTAATCTATTTTAAAAATCTATGAATAAGTAAAACAATAAAAAAAATTTTGTTGACTGATTAAAGAGAAAAAAATTATTTTTACCCTCATAGAGCTATAGAGTTGATAGGTTGTAGAATAGGAATGCGCTATAGATTTTCCATGAGAGACGCACGTTTCTGCTCTGCAAATCTGACATTGGTCCTTGAAAATATATCATTGCTGTAACCATCAGTGCCAAGAAACAGAGGCGTAGTGTCTTTACTAAAGTGCCACTCCTCGACAAGGTCACCATCCATAAGGCATAGGTTATGCAGGACGCAGAAGGCCATTATAACATAGGGCATGAAACCCAGGCTTACATTTAAATGTTGCAACACTCGACAGCGACCTTTGAGCAACCCAAGGGCATGCTCTACTGCAATGCGTGCAACTGAGTGTCTATAATTGAAGCGTTTTTGTTGTTGCGTCAGCCTTCCAGTGTCACGAAACGGTGCTATCAGCCATGGTAATAATGGATAGGCAGAGTCGCCAAGAATGTACAAGTATCTGTCTGGGAACCTGCTGGTAGGATTTGATGAAGTGTCTTCATACAGCCCAGAGTTTCTGAAGACTCTAGCATCATGTACACTTCCTGGATAATTTGTCACTAGAAACCACTACTTGTAGTATAATAAAGGTGCAACACTTTCTATTTGTATAGCTATGTGTATGTTCATCTGGACAAGAGATCTCAATGTGGCAGCCATCGATTGCACCTACAGCTCCAGGGAATCCCTTGTTCAAAAAATCTTGCCCACCTGATCTTATATGTTCATCAGACTTTGGCCATGTAATGAATTTATGCTTAATTGCTGTCAAGAACAAGCAGAATTTGTGTATGCATTTAAAAACAGTCGACTTGGCAACAACGAATGAGATTCCACCAGCTCTCATTGAATCAGAGTTTGCCAAGTACCACAATGCAATGAGGACAGCAGTCCCCGTTCTGACAATCTCAGTTCCAGATTGTTGAAAAGTAAATCCGGCCTCCTCTGCATTCACTGCTGCTTTTTCCCTTGGGTAGAAAAGTTCCATTAGGTCTTCCTCTGATCTCATCACCTTTAACAGAGCACTGTATGCTGGTCTTTCAAGCCTGAAATTTTCTTTGAATGTTTTATCTGACATTTGGTTGACAACACTGACAAAGCCATTAACTTTTGTGTGAGTTTCATTCAAATATTCTACAGCCATTGCTGCTGCAGCTACATTAGCTGCTTGAGAATGAATTCTGATATCTTGGAAAACTTCGCTTGCAACAGGGCTGTTAAGAAGGTTGAACATTTCATGGAATACATGCAAATGTAGAACTTCTTGGTCTTCCATTGGAGCCTGCAAGAAAGCAACAATATTATAATTTTTTAAAGCCAATGCAATACATACTGAAAGGGAGGGCATAGTAAAATTTATATAGGCTGATATGTATTTTATATACACTAGAATTGCAGCTAATATTATAATGGAAACCTTATAACAAACAAAGAAATCGTTTTAAAATGTAATTTTCAGTTAAGAGCTATTTGCAGATTTGTAAGCCTCAGATTTTCAACAAGAGTTAAATGTGGCTTTCAAGAACTCCTAGGTAGCAGATTCCATGATTTACTGCAGTTGGCCACAATATAGGTATCTATACAGTAATGAAAGCTCATTTTAAAGATGGGACATAGTTAATAGCACCACAAAAGGGAGAGTGAGAACTGAGAGGTAATAAAATTATGGTGACAATAAAGGTAAAATATTTTGGTTTGAAAAGTGGACAGATCAAAAAATTATTTTAAACTGATATTTTCACAGCATGGACTTTACTATCTGCAACTGGAAGTATTAAAATCTGTTGTAGGATAGATAATTGTTCCAAAAATGCCTTGTTTTCCACATTGGTAGTCTTTTTCTCTTGAACAAATTGATGTGCTAAACTGTGCAGTTTCTTGAAAATGCAGTGTTTTATCCATCATGTAATTACACCATCCAAGTTTCCTGCATTCATCATTGCCATATATTGCCAATAACCTATAGAAGTTCTGTCATTATCACTTGATTTAAATGGAGAGGTAGGTAAGGAAAATTATGCCATCTCTGGAGCCTTGGGACTGTGAATCCTAAGTATTTAATCGAAAATACAGAGACTTGCATTACTGTCTAGGCAGGCTACCTATGCTCTGCTGTTGGCAAACCATGGAAAAATACAGAATTGCCCCCTGGACCCCAGCAGGAGGCTGTAAAGTAGCTTAGGTCATAATGCATCATATTGTTTTTCTGATAACCATCACTTTCTTTTTTCAGAGTTTATTATCTTCCTTGAAACTTGTGTCTTTTTTTACCAGTAAGATTCTTGTATGGACTCATTGTGCTTGCTAGACAAATAATAGTACACCCATGATGGACAAAAAAGTACACCCATGATGGAAATGAATATTTACAGTGTTGAACTAGAAATCATATAGTATGTTTATTCCTAGCTATTGCATTATTCACCTTCAGTACTAACTATTGGCATACTTCCAGAAGGGTTGAATAATGAGACAGCCCAGTTAAAAACAAATAGGTCCCTTACAAAAAATGAGGGAATTCCGGAGGGAATTTGCAATGGTAATGACTATTATATTTAGACAGAGTTTGAACAGCAAATATAGTGGTAGGTTTAAATCTTGTATGACTTATTAGTTCTCATTATTTGACAGCGATGATTAGTTATATTTGTCTGTTGTCCACTGTCGAAGGCTGGTCAAAAGAGCAAGAGAGCTCACCACAACACAGAGCAACCTATTTCTCATAGTGTATTATTCAGTCAGTAAAATTCTACTTTAGCTTTTGGCTATCTTTAAAAGGGTTAGGTTAAGAAAATTAAGCTTTCAGGGATGGGTCTAAAGGCTAAAGTATGTCCCGGGAAGGTTTTTAAGTACCTACCTCCACTCCTCCTCAGATCCTGACCTTTGATGACCTTCAAAAATCTGTTTTTTATAAGATTGAAACCTTGCAAAATAGATATTTGGCATAAATGAAGTATAACAAAATTGTTTTCAGCTTCACAACTTTGCTCAATCCCAATTTATAAGGTTTTAAAGATATGCAAATATATTTCCTAAATTTTGAAGAAAAATGATATGGCTTAAAATTCTTCTCAAATAACAGAAATTGCATTTTCAGAACTAAAGCCAGATAAAAAGAAAACGGTAACTACAAATTACGGTAAAATATTGTTTTGTCAACATTTCAATAGGTATAGACCTGTCATGTAGGCAAATTACAGGACCCTCTATAGGGAGAGGGAGTGGAGGTATGTACTTCAAAATACCTTCTTGGGACATACTTTGGTACTGTTCTGATATTTGTATAACATGCATGGCATCCACTTGACAAAAGCAAAGATCTGATGCTGTATAAACAAGTATTCAGGGTTTTCTCACTCTGGGAACTTTATTTAAACTTTAGTTTTTTGGGTTTAGGGGAGGGGGGAGCTACCTAGGTTAGGTTTGGTATTTAATATATGCTATGCTTCACCCCAATCCCCCTAATGAGCAAATACACAGGCAAAATTAATTTCCAAACTATTACATTTTTATCCTATTTTGTTTTACTTCATTAGCATTAACCAAACTTCACTTCTTGCATATTTTACAGATAATAGAACAGTACCTATACTTTAGCATGTATAACCATCCGTGAAAGTTTCATTTTCCTAACCTAACCCCTTTCCAAGATAGCCAAAGGTAGCTAAAGTAGAATTTTATCATTCTGTCTATTGAGTTATAAAGGTGCAGATTTGCTGCGCATTAGAAGCATGATATGAAATAACTTATGCCTCATTAGGCCTATATGACATTCAGTTTATCCTAGCCTGCTGGGTAGTACAACTACATGTTTTCTTCATATGCAGCTGTCCTGCACCTCTACTTGAGTTGTGTCTGCACTAGATATCATGTTGTATCTACCCATCTTGTTGTTTATTTGAACAGTCTTCTTCGTTGAATAATTCTGCTTACAAGTATTGTCTTAAACCTTTCAACGTTTTCTTGGATTTGAATAGTCAGCTTAGTCCGCCGCTGCTTGGCGTTTTTCTAACAGTGCTAACTGACGAACGCTATGGTACTCTCCGCTGCAATAAAAACGACTTTTAGGAGCTCCGCAATAGGTCAGTCATCCGCGCGGACTTTAGAGAAACACAGCTATTGTGTTAGAGTTTACTGAAGTACTCACATTAATTTGTAATCTTGGAAAAAAAAGCATGAAACTCATCCATGATGTATCAGATTAAAATAAAAAGAACATCATTGGAACTGTCATGACTAAAATGCTTCTCTGGAGGTTTACACCACACCCCTCCAATACTTAAAATGATATTAATAATTCTTTCTGAAGATGAGCGTTAGTTCTAAACATTTTAAAAAGCCTATTACAATTTAATTTGATTGCCCACTGTATAAAATATCTTGTCAGTACAAACGTGTTAAAAATATGTGCTGAATAAAATAAAATCAAAATTTTTACATATATATCCTTTATTCACGAACCAATGCTAAGGTACTGATAAAAAAACAGCAGTTTCAGAACTACATAGATGATTTGTGGTGATCCAAATCAAATTTAAGGCACTGACTATTTGAATAAACAAAGCCTTATAAAAGTTATTGGATAACTGAATTTAAACCTCGAGTCAAAAAAAAAGATTGACGTTAATACAGAGAGCCTTTGACCACCATATAGTAAAATTTTTTAGGGCTAGAAAGAAAGTGCAAACATAAGTAAACCCAAAAAAGGCACCTAAAATGCATCTGACATGATGAAGTAGTTTATAGAAAAAATCTAATTGTAATAAAAAATCTAATGCAATATTTACAGGTATGCTATCTGGCGAAAAAAAATCAAAAATACTTTGAAAAAATTAAATCAGCACATAAATCACAAGATTATAGAAGAAAATCACTAAATCAATTAAATGATCACTAGAAAAGTAATACTATTTATCAGTGTAATTAATAGTTATGTTTCTTTACCTATAGGAAGTAGGTGAAATCACCCCCTAGATATGAAAAAATACTTTTAGATTTGGGTTTTGTTTTTTGTCAAGCAAAAATTACCCTTGAAATTTTTCAAAATGCCTTTTGGCATCTTTATGCAGAGAATAGAACAAAATCCTTGCTTTGTTCCTGCATTTTCCTGATTTGGTACTCTAGGCTAATCCTCTGATTTGTGGAAATTGGTTATTGGTGATCTATTCGAAATATTTACTTTTTTTAATCCTTGTCCATTCAAAACCCAAGTTTAATCCACATCAAATATAGAAATTATTTATTTTTTACTCTAGTTGAGCTAATATAATTACTGGGATACCAGCAACAATTTTGAAAATGACCTTTTTATTTGTTCATGGAAAAAATTTGTCCCACCCTTCAAAAATTTCAATAAATAATGGGCTTATTGTTTCTTTAATAAAAAAGATCCATATAAATCTTTTTCTCCAAATACATTTTGTTTATTAGTAACAATTGTATATTCTATTACTTAAGCTGTAAAAGAGTCTGAACTACTCATCTGGATCTATGTTAATGAAAAACAACACAGTTTGTGTTTTATCAATATAAAAATTGTTTTAATCAATTCTATCCTTACTGAGAACTCCCCAATCCCTTCTATAACATTTCTTGCAGACGACTCAGCCTGAAAAATTCTACTTAGCATACTTTCATTTCAAAAATGACTACAAGCTCTAACTGTTTTTCTGGTCACTGGAAATTTTATTTCCATTGAGAATTTTTCCCAGAAATTAAAACATGCTAAAAATTTCTTTCCTAAAAAAGTTAAGGATGCTATTGATAAAAATTAGGTTAGTAAAAAGTTACTATTGAGCCATGTTGCTCCGTTCTTCCAGTTTGTTACCACTAACTATTTGATATGTTAGTACACGAATTCAAAACTTAGCGAATAGGATGTTATATGGGCTAATTAGGAATTTCAATCACAAATAAAAGAATTTGGAGAATTATTGGAGTTTTGATTAGATATTAGAAATAAAGATTAAAACCATTACTTAAATTAAAAAGATTAAAATCACTTTAAATCAGAAGCCAGAAAAAAATCCCTAGGAAACATTAAAAATCACTAGAGATGAATCACTTGGGGTGATAACTCTGGTTTTTTAAACTTTTGGTTACTATTAAGCCATGTTGCTCCATTCTTCCAGTTTGTTACCACAAACTATTTGATATTTGCATAAATATAAATTAGAAACATATTAGGAAGTGTAATGGACTACTATTTTCTGTTTTTTATTAGTTGGCCTCCTGTATGCTTTATTCAACTGAATTATGATTCTACATTCTATATCATGAGAAATCACTAGATTTAGAACAAAAATCACTAGCCAGAAGAAAATCACTAGAGAAAACTAATAATCATTAGAAATAGTAATAAATCACTAGGGGTGGTAATCCTAGTTATGGATCACCACTCTGTTCTAGATTTTTAAGAAATGTGTTCATTTTCTGTTTTCGCTTTGAAGCTTCTGCTCGTTCAGAAGTAGATTCAGTGTTGGGATTTATGGTTGATGATTGCATGTTTACTAAACTAGCGCACAGCTGAAATATTGTAGATGAATCCCGCAGAGCTGGTAAGGGATATTAAAAAGGATGTCAAAAGTTTTTATTCTTTGAATCACTCTCTCCACGTGAATTCGAGTTTGAGCTATTTTCGTGGTACCTTAACATGTTCCTCTGGGAATTGTCTACCAAACAGAAATGGAGGTATATTAAGGTATACACCACTAGGTAGCATATCATGGATGGTGAACCCCTTATCAGCAAGGATCAGGTCTCCTCTTGAAACATTTTCTAATACTTTTGACTGGCGTGTCAGTTCCTTGTCACTGGCAGACCCAGGAAAAAGTTCACTTATAAATATCACAGCATTAGAAGGGGCTATTCCAACAAGGCCTTTGAATGTGTTACGCTGCTTGTAGTTTGAAAAAGTGAGTTTGTTTTGGTCAAGATTTTTTGATATGTCAATCTCTACCTCTGTTGCATCCACTATAATACGGCATTGTGGAAGGGTTTGAAGCATTCTGGAAGTTGCAAGTTATTTTTGGCAACTGATGGAAATTCTCATTTCTCAATGGCTTCAACATAGAAGACCCTGTGCAAAACAGCCATCAGTGACTTTAACACATTCTTACAAGTTGTGACAGACACTCCAAACCGGACAGCAAGGTCCAAAAAGTTGAAATTCTGCCTCAACATCATTAATGTAAGTAAAAGTTGGTCTTCAATTTTAAGTGCTATGACACTCGAGTCCATAACATATTTAAATTTAACAAGCATCACAATGTCAAGAACTGCAATGAATACTTCTGTTGATGGTAATTCTGTATAAACACTTACAAGCTTGTCATCATTCTTGATTTCGTTAAAAGTCATGTGGCAGGACTTGCAGTGTAACTGTTTTGTCAACTCAGTATTTTGAATCTTCAACTGGTCCAGTTCATGCTCTAGGATACACTTCTCCACTCTTAGTTGAAAATTTTTATGGAGATGGATCTGGGTCTATCCTTGGTACTCCAAGATTGCCAGTTGAAGTTGAGGGAGAAGGTGATGTTTCAACCAACTCAGAGCTAGAGCCTTCAATAGGACTGAAGACTATATTCACTATTTCTGACTCCTCTTTCTCTCTTACTAAAAAAATTACATGACTGGAGACCCCCCCCCCCAACATCCAAATTCCTATAAGACGCAACGCAGGATTTTGTATTTGAAAAACGATTGTAGTTTCCTAAAAGTAAATAATTAGTTCCTTATGACAAGTAGGATGATACCAATGATGAGTTCAATCTTGATAGCACTGATGATTGGTTACCATCTGGCCGACGGAGTCAAATCGATGAACAAATTGCTGAACTTGCCGAATCGAACAGTTTTGGTCGATTACAAGAGACAAAGGTAATCTTAAAATTGTTTTTAAAAATTTGTGTAGTTTCGAATGTACAAGCCTGATTTCAAAATGAATCATTTTACTATTTATAAATTTCATGGTGTATTCGAACACGGGCTGATTGCCCTCCAATTTTGTTTTTACTCTTAGAAAGGACACTAGAACTTATAATTTTAAATTGATTTAGCTTCTTTAAATGTTTCAATGATATATCTAGCTATTATAGAGTGGTGTTGCCAACAATATTGCTTATATTCCTTTTTAAAAACCTGAATGCATACAGTTTTTTCATTGTAACTCCCCCTAAACGCTTCCTAAAAGTTTCACCTTAATACTCTTAGCATCATCAGACAGTTCTTGGTAACGAACTGTAAGTAAGGAGCGATCCGGCTCAATAGTAACCGAAACTCTAAAAACCAGAATTTTGATACCAATAGATACATCAAAAGAATTTGATTTTTACTTTGATTTCAAATATTTAAGGTTTAGCAAGTTTAGTCTTATCCATCAAAAGTTATAAGCCTGAGAAAATTTGCCTTATTTTCAAAATAATTTGAAAACACCCCTTAAAAGTCGTATAATCTTAATGAAAATCACACCATCAGATTCAGCATACCAGAGAACCCTATGGTAGAAGTTTCAGGCTCCTATCTGCAAAAATGCTGAATTTTGTATTTTTTGCCAAAAGAAATATCATGTATGCGTGTTTATTTTTATTTTTTTCTTTTCCCCAGGGGTGATCTTATTGACACAGTAGTCCTAGCATATCACAGGAGGGCTCATTCGAAAGGAAAGTAAAAGTTTTAGTGGCCTTTTTAAGTGTTCAAAAAAATGGAGGGCAACTATGCCCCCTCCCACGCTCATTTTTTCCCAAAGTCATCTGATCAAAATTTTGAGATAGCCACTTTGTTCTGCATTGTCAAAAAACATAGTAACTATATCTTTGAGGATGACTCAAACCCTCTCAGTCCCCAGGGAAGGGCTACAAGTTATGAACTTTGCCCTATGTTTACATATAGTATTGGTTCTTTGGAAGTATACAGACGTTTTCACAGGGGATGTTTTCTGGTAGTGGGGAGGGAGGACGTCGGAGGATCTTTCCATGAAGGAACTTTTCATGGGGGAAGGGACATTGCTATGAAGGGGGCGCCATATTTCCCAGCATTATTTAAAAAATATCAGAAATAAAATTTAAAAAAAAGTTTTTCAACTGAAAGTAAGGAGCAGCATCAAAACTTAAAACGAACTGAAATTATTACGTATATGACTGGGTTCACTCCCTAGTCAATATCTCGCTCTTTACGCTAAATTTTTTTTAGTACTTTCATAAGAGCTATTTATTCTAATTAAGGACCTTGGTGATTAAGGGGTCATTTTTAAAGAAATGGAACAAAATTCGAACTTTCGCGTAAAGAGCGAGGTATTGGCTATGGGGCAAACCCCATAAAGTCATAGAATCTTAATGACTTAAGAATACTTAAAAATAATTGAAAGTGTCATCTTTCACTAATTGAGTCAAATGCACGGTGAGCTTATCTTGCTGCTCTAGACAATTAAAAATCTACAGAAACTGAATAATTGACGAATAGCCATATCTCCAAAAGGAACAAGAAGGATCTACCTAGAAAACAGTTTTGAGAAATAGGCATAAAAGGTGTATATAGATTAAAAGTTCAACTTCGCTCTTTACTTGCTTCAGGAAAACTTTATTTTTTATTTTTAAATAATCTCAATATAAGCTAGGAAGATAAGTCTGCAAACCAAGATTAGTATATTGGAAACTGTTTAGTATGATATTATTTTGAAACCTATTCTTGAAGTTGAGTATGACAAACTTTCTTCTCAATTTGTAGTCCGATATGCCTGCTACATATCGTCTACATGGACTTGGACTTCGTCTCTCTGGTTTTCAAAATAAGAACAATCAACCAAACATTTCGCCAACGATGCGTCTGCCACCAATTAATACCATGCCTGATGGTTTAATCACTGACCTTCTCGAATCTAATCGTGACTTGAAAATGGAACTGGCTGAGTGTCGTTCTCAGTTGGCAGCAGCACGAGAAGGAAGAGAGTGGTCAGAGAGGCTCCTTGAAATGGCGAGACAACAGGCACAGGAATTACGAGAAATGAATGCGCAGGTTTGATAATCTTTTATAATAGCTATCACAGCATTCAAAGTAATTATGAGAGTGGAAACTAGTTCTTGTGTCGACAAAACAAAAATACGCCATCCAGTGTTTGGAGACACTTGGTATTTTTTTTGTCAGTGTAGTAATAAGAATAATTAATTTAACTAGTTTAATAGATAAATTAATGTAGTAGGTATTTGATCTCAGTTCCTTACAGAAAAATGATTACAGAGCTTAAAAAAATGCCAAGTGTCACCCACCATCAACTGAACTGAGTTATCGTGAACTGTTATATAAGAATTTTTCTCAGTTGAACCCAGACAAAAACCTAATTTGTTTTTCTCAATCTTCGGTTTTGATTCAAATTAGATCACTAAAATGTGGAAAGACCCCAGGTCCAGATGGTTTGTATGTTGTATAACCACGTATGTTGCATAACCACGCTTTTTTTTATCATTGTTGCGCAGGGGGGGTGAACTTATTTATAAGCCAGTGTTTGACGGGTTGGTATGGTAATTCATCTGTGCGAATTTTTTCGGGAGGGCGACTTTCAGACCAAATTTCTTTACTTCGTGGAGTAAAACAAGGGTCAGTTCTTATCCACGTCATATTTAATAACACAATTAGAACAGCCACACGCTAACTACCCCCTTATGTGATTGACAGTATCGACATTAGCCACTTGTCGTATGCTGATGAGAATTTGTTATTTTTTGGACAACTTAATAAAAATATAGAATGCAAGTAACATATTATATTCACATCTAGGATTAGAGATTGAACTTACTTAAAAAAGAATTTCTAGTGGTAAACAATAATAGTGATTTCCAGCATCATTCAATTAGGGTGGGATCACTTGATATTTTTCATAAAGATTCTAGTCTAGGACCAAGCCTCTGAAAACTGACACAGGTGTGGTCAGCGAGATGACCGCGAAACGGAGGTTGGACCCAACGTAACTGACCATGCTGATTCCGGAAACGACCGCTATATTGTTGAGAAATGTTAGCGTGTCGTTGTAAGACCAAAGTTTTAGGTTTCTTCAGCTTTTAGCTAGGAATAAAATGCGTAAGTGTCAAAGTAAAGCCAGAAATGCATCAATTCTAGAAACCTAATACAGGAAACGTTGCGAGTTTACTTCGCAGCAGAGAAGAGGAGAAACTGAACGGCTAAGAAACTTTTAACTCAAAATGAAACAACTAAAAGAACAAATGGCTATTACATATAAGAACGAATCGTCCGAATTTCAACACTCGTCTTCCGAGGACTCATCTGCCGATTCGTTACATTTTCCTGCACACTGACACAACAAATCACAGCCTCTGTTCTTGTCAACACACGGGCAGGCTCTTGAGCAAGTTCGGCAAAGGCAGTATTCGGGACTGGTACCTTGTGGGAAAGGATCTCCCCCCATTGGAACTGGACAGATTTTGCCTTTCGAAAAAGTCCAGCCGAATCGAGTAGGGTCAACTAGCGAAGGCCTTGGCAAGTTTGCTTCCAACAGGAATTTGACCTGTAGCAAAGAACGCATAGCGTGAAAAGAAAAAGCGTCATCCGTCGGAGGCAAGTATTTCAGTTCCCGTTTTCTCGGGTTCAGGTGAATGCACAAATCGTTACGACTACCTTTCGGCAGGCAGATGTAAATTCTTCCAAGGCAGCTTGGGCATCGTCGCACTTTAGCCTCACAATCACGTTCCGGATATCCTCATAGAGGTTCCATCTTTCAACTGCTTTCATAGCTGACTTTTTGCCCTTGCCATAAAAATAGCTGACGGCATCACACCCAGTCACACAGTGGACCACTGGCAGGCAACTGAGCAAACTGTTCGGCAGGACTTCACAAAGCTGGTGAATTGGCACAGAATGCTTCTGAAAATTCACATATATGGCCAACCAGCTCCTTCTTGGCAAATAGCTGACAGCAGTGATACAGAAGTCCAACAACTATGTCAGTGTCATTTGCTAGCACAGCAATCTCCTTGAAGTTTCTCCCTAGAGCATCAAGGACATGTGAAATTATCCTTGTGTCCGCTTTTTCATGGTTTGAGCTGAGACGCTCTTCGTAATCTTCTGCACTCACATTTGCTGGCAATTTCGCAACTTTCATCTGATCTGAAAAGCATCCCGAGGGATACAGTGTCGCACCTTGCTTGACGAGATCCACAGACCCTTCACAAAGCAACTTCTATGAAGTTGCTCACAAGAATAGACCTCCTCCGGTAGCGGTGAGTTTTCAGGACCACCATGTTTGCCTCCAATTCCTGTGTCTGGGTCCAGTTTCCTGTTTACAAAAGTTTCCAGGAAAGTATTTCATGGCAGAATACAAGCATGGAATCCAGTTTACGATAGTCGCTTGTTAGCTTAATACTTACCAACCATCCAAGAAAAAGATTGGAGTTGCAGAATGCACATCAAAACAACTAAAAGATAATTAATTTCTGCGAATGCTCAGACCTCAGTGTTCTTTTCCCAAAATCCAGCTCTTATCAACATGGTATGAACACAGATCCAGGCATTTGAAATTGTGTTGGGCACGGAAACAAACATCCTCCAAAAAACGCATTCAGTAAAGAACACAACCATGAGATCATTTGAAAACTGACTCAGAACCACAGTTTATAGAATTATCCAGTAAGTTTACCGCAGATCATTTCTGATCTTCATTCTCGGTGCGAACAAAAAGCTCCTCCCACTTATTCATGATTAGCGGGTTAGTCTGTTTGCGTCAATCAATGAGAAATGGTTCAAAATTGTATCATTCATAATTGTGAAAGCAGAAAAAAACTTGGTGAGCCAGCCAAGTGGTTTTCAAGTATGCCATCTCACAGGTATGACTTAATTTATATACAATTTATGACTTAATCTATTATTTACATACAGTGGACTCAAATAATTGGCCTATGTAGGATTTTATAAAAAAGGGGGCGGGGGGTTCATGAAATTTGTGAAAATAAGGAATTTTTTTTCTTCTAATAACTGGTGGAAGAGGTGTGATGGTTTCAGGGGCGGATCCAGGATTATTTAGGGGGGGGGATACAAAATAGGTTGATCCGATAGACTTACGTTAGGTTTCACTTTCATAACACACAGATATTTAAAAGTCATCAAAGGTCAGGACCCTCTAGAGGGAGGAGTGGAGGTAGGAACTTCAGAATACCTTCCCAGGACATACTTTAGCCTGTAGACCCATCCCTGAAAGTTTCATTTTCCTAACCTATCCCCTTTCCAAGATAGCCAAAAGTAGCTTAGGTAGAATTTTATCAAATGCTGGAGCTATGCCCCTGATGGAAACAAGGTTAAAAAAAAAATATCAATTATTCCCCTTTTGTTAGCCTGCTGTTTCTAAATGTAAGAAATAGTGCTGTTACAACTAAATCCTGAAGCATGTCAATACAACTGAAAATTTTAGATTCCTGAATTTATACTTTCTCAGCATGATAGTTGTCACCCAGACAATACCCCTCTAATTCTGATTGGGTAAATTTTTGGCAGTTCATATTATTGACTTACATATAAAGTAAACATACTAGATGATGCCTTTTTTATGCTCTTTCGAAATATAACAATCATTTTTTTCAGAAATGAATTTTACCCCCACCCCTATTAATACCAATTCAGGGTATATATTTGCACATTAGGGCAGTGTGGGTAAAGTTTATTTCTGATACAAATGAAAGGTAAGTTTAAAACTTACGCCCCTCCCTCTAATGTGCAAATATATACCCTGAATTAGTATATATAGCCTAGGGGGGGGGGAGGAAATTCATTTTGACAAAAATGATTATTATATTGGTTAAGAGCATAAAAAGGGCATCAAGTAGTATGTTTACTTTATTTGTAAGTCACTAATTTTATAATGGGTGAGATGGGTAATGATCATACAGCTAATTCTATAAACTGTGCTCGGAACTGAACAGGAAGCTGATGCAAAAGGTTGTCAACCCCTGAAATACTAGGCTACTATGCTATTATATGCTATAGCTATAGCCTACTACTATGCTATAGCCTACTAATACTAGGCTATTATACTAGGCTACGCTTGCTAGATACACTACACTTGATAAATCACTGATGAAGCCTGAAACACGCTGCCAAATACTGATATATGCTGGATGTATGAGATAATGAAATTAGCTTGTTGGCTTTTGTGGGATCATTCTATCCAGATACTTTCCCTCGACAATAGCGTTGCCTACTTAGGGCATGTATCTTGTACTCTCAAGATGGCGTTGCTAGCCGAGAAAAAAAGAAGCGAAAAGGTAACTTTGAACTGCTATAGCTGCTGATGCTAGTATCTGACACCGGTATAGCAGGCCTTCCCGGGATCAACAGGTCATGCTCTGTCCTTTGGTACAGAAAAATCTCGGTCATTTCACTGACCACTCACAAACTGAAATAGAGCACATTCCTTTGGGTGGGTCCCAGACTATTCCATTAAATACCTTAGGTTGCCTTTTGGCCCGACAATTGAAGCTACGTTGGAGTTGGCGGTATCGTCTGTACTGCGAAAACTTATGTACTGCTAGTTAGGGTGAAAGGTCATTTTGATAAACAAACACTTGCTATAATTTACAGTTCAATGTTTGCACCTTATGTATTTTTCATTGTTCCATTTTTGAAGTTTTAAAGTAAAAGTAACAAAAAGCGTATACGCGTATACTTTTTCCGGTTGTGTAAATATTTCCTTGAAATTTCACTATGGTTCAAAAATAGGTATATTATATGAAAATTCAGAATATTTGATTTTACTGTTAAGATGCATCAGCAATACGACCGATTTCCTAGACGATCTAGAGAAAGTGGAATAAAATTTCCCCTTGATTTGCTCGTTGTCGCCATTGCTTTAATAAAACAGTTATTTATGTATTATGTGTAAGTGTTTTTACTGTTATAAAGTTTTTTTACTGTTATGCACTTATGAGCTGTTATAAGAAGAATAATTTTTTTCAGTTTTCTTTTCATTTATTTCCCATACTCCTCTGTGTATACCCATGTATGCACAGAGGTCATAAATAAATTATTTTTAAAATTGATTTTAGCCATATGCTTTGTTTTTTTTTATGTTTTGAGTGTTTATTTAAAATTTAATTAATTTTATTGTAAGCTTAGGCATGCTTATCTAATCGTCTTCATTTGCATACCATTTTCTTGTTGTTTTGAACGTTTTCTTCAAAAGAAAGATTATACAATTGTAAAAAGAGGATCGATAAATAGTCAAATATTCTTTTTTCGATATAAAAAAACTACCATTTTTCAGATTTGAGAGATGGCTTTTCGTGTGTCTTAACTTATTTAATACCCTATTTTTAAAAATAATTTGCTTTATATAGTACAATAAAGTACAATAAATAACCGAGTCAAACTCAAAACGAGCAGAAATTAACATTAGTAGGTTTCAAAACCCATATGCCTTCCCAAGGCTAAAACATTATTTACACTTTACTGAAAAAAATACAAATGAATGTATATTGTCAGTTTAATATACATATCCTGATATTTAGTAATGAAAATGTTAATATTATTTGATTTATTAAAGTTATAAAAGTAAAAAATTTTATATTTTTTCAGTAAATTGCAAATTATTTTCCAGACTTGGGAAGGCATAGGGGTTTTCAGCCCTACTTATATTAATTTCTGCTCGTTTTGAGTTTGACTCGATTATTTATTGTACTTTCTGTTCGTTTTGGGTTTTTATTTATTTATTAAATCAAACTTCTACCTTTCAAAATTTAAAATATTCAGATACACGGGTAGGAGACAGGTGGCCTATCAGATGACCAGCACAAAAAAAAGAACAAAATAATACGCATACTCTCTTGGGAGGATCAGAAATGTATTGACTGTATATGTGTAACAAGAAATACTCGCTCCAGGTAGTCGTTGCATGTCAGGCGATTATATTCAGAGCAATAGATTGAATATCGATAAGGAATGACGAGCTCTTAATCATCTCTCACTGCAAAGGGAACAATTTCCAATGGAATGAGCCCTTTTTGAAGTTTCTACAACGTTTTCTATAAAAAAAACCTTATATGCCCCCAGGGTATAACTTACAACCCTTGCCCTGAGGTTTGTGGGGGGGGGTTGTCATCCTTAAAAAACAAATTTCCAAAACTTTCAACTACGTTGAACAAAATGGCTATCTAAAATGTGTTTAGGGAAAAGGGGGCGTGAGAGGGGAGTTTGTTGCTCTCCAATCACTTTAGACTTATAAAAAGGGCACTAGCCCTTTGAATTTTCAATCGAATGCGCCCTTTCTCAAGTTTCTACGAAAAAGCTTTCAATAAAAACCTTATATATCCCCGAGGTTTGACTCATAACCCTTGCCCTGAGGGCTTATTACCCTCAAAGACCTAATTTTATGAACTTTCAACTGTGTTGAACAAAATAGTTATCTCAAATTTTGATTGGATGTGTTTGGATAAAAGGTGGGCTTGGAAGGGGTGTTAGTTGCCTTCCAATCACTTTCGACCATTAAAAAGGGCAATAGAAATTTTAATTTCCAATCGAATGAGCCTCTTTTGAAGTTTCTACAACAACACTTTCTATGAAAACTTTATATGCCCCCAGGGCATTACTTATAACCTTTGCCCGGAGGTATGTGGGGATGGGTGGTGTCATCCTCAAAGACCTAATTTTCAGAATTTTCAGCTACATTGAACAAAGTGGTTATCTCAAAATTTTGATTGGATGTGATTGCCGAAAAGGTGGGCGTGGAGGGGGGTTAGTTGCCTTCCAATCACTTTCTACTATTGAAAAGGGCACTAGCCCTTTGAATTTTCAATCGAATGCGCCCTTTATCAAGTTTCTACGATAAAGATTTCAATAAAAACCTTATATATCCCCAAGGTTTGACTCATAACCCTTGCCCTGAGGGCTCTAAGGGGGTTATTATCCTCAAAGACCTAATTTCCTGAACTTTCAACTGTGTTGAACAAAATAGTTTTTGTTAAACTATTTTTACACCACTCAAATTTTGATTGGATGTGTTTAGATAAATGGTTGGGATGGAAGGGGTGTTAGTTGCCTTCCAATCACTTTCGACCATTAAAAAGGGCACTAAACATTTCAATTTCCAATCAAATGAGCCTCTTTTGAAGTTTCCACAAAACCTTTGCCCTGAGGGCTGTGGGGGTGGGTGGTGTCATCCTCAAGGACCTAATTTTCAGAATTTTCAGCTACATTGAACAAAGTGGTTATCTCAAAATTTTGATTGGATGTGTTTGGGGAAAAGGTGGGCGTGAGAGGGGGTTTAGTTGCATTCCAATCACTTTCTACTATTAAAAAGGGCACTAGTCCTTTGAATTTTCATTCGAACGAGCCTTTTTTGAAGTTTTTACGACAACGCTTTCTATAAAAATCTTATATGCCCCCTGGGCATTACTTACAACCCTTGCTCTGAGGGCTGTAGGGGAGTGTCCTCCTCAAAAGCTTAATTTCTATCTTGAAATTAACTACGTTGAAAAAATGGCTATATCAAAATTTTTATTGGATGTGTTTGGGGAAATGGTGGGCGTGGAAGGGGTGTTAGTTGCCTTCCAATCATTGTCGAATATTAAAAAGGCCACTAGCCACTCAAATTTCCCATGGAATGAACCCTTTTCGAAGTTTCTATGGCAACTCCTTCGATACGAAGTGCCCTGGTCTAACCCCCCCCCCCCCAAAAAAAAATAATAATAATAATACATTGTGCCAACATCGTTCTTTACTTAGGCAGCGCGTTTGCGCTGCCTCTGATACATTTATTAAGATAATCCTAAAATTCACGGTAAAGAACTATAAGCTAGGAGCAACCCGGTGGAATTGTAAACGAAAGTCTAAAAAAGGGTATTTTGACAACAACAGTTACAGCAAAAGAATTGAATTTTTATCCTGATGATTCTAAAAATTTATTATGTTTAATGTTACCCACCAAGAACAATAATCCTGACAAAATTTCTGGGATTTTCAAAACGGGAGAAATAACCCAAAAATTCAAGGTATACTAGTGAAAATCGCACCATCAGGTTCAGCGTATCAGAGTACTGTAAAAGTTTCAAAGTCCCTTCAACAAAACTTGGAATTTTGAATTTTTTCTGCCAGGAGAGTGACCACTGATGAGAGGTTATTAATATAGTAGTTCATTATTTATTATTAAGTAAAAAAAAAATTTCCACAAAATAAGTTTTTCAGAGAAAAGTAAAGAACTCTATTAAACAAAAAATGAGCAAAAAAAAATCAAATAATCTACCAAGCGTGAAACTACCACAAATCATTATTGATAAATAAAAGAAACCCAAAACGAGCAGAAAATACAATAAATAACCGAGTCAAACTCAAAACGAGCAGAAATTAACGTGAGTAGGTTTCAAAACCCATATGCCTTCCCAAGGCTAAAAGAATATTTGCACTTTACTGAAAAAAAATACAAATGAATGTATAATGTCAGTTTAATGTACATATACTGATATTTTGTAAACAGAATGTTAATATTATTTTATTTATTAAAGTTATAAAAGTAAAAAATCTTATATTTTTTTCAGTAAAGTGCAAACTATTTTCTAGCCTTGGGAAGGCATAGGGGTTTTCAGCCCTACTCATGTTTGCTTAATATGCAAATTTTGTTTTAATTATTCATATACGGTGAGCCAAAATCAAAACCTGCATTAATTCAAAAACGTTCAAAAATTAAATTAAAAAAAAACAAATTTTTTTTAACTGAAAGTAAGGAACGACGTTAAAACTTCGAACAGAAATTATTCCGTATATGAAAGGGGCTGTCCCCTCCCCAACGCCTTGCTCTTTACGCTAAAGTTCGACTTTCTCACAACTCTTATTTTTTTTTAACAATAAAAAACTTTATATATACTTATACATAAAATTATAACTATTGAACTATGCTAGTTAATGGATACTTTGTTTTTAGGCAAGAGAACCTGCTCTCCCTAGAGAAGACATTTCAAGAAATAAATACTGGAAGCAGATTCATTCCAAAATGGATCTCCGTAGGGTCCTGAAATTCTATGTTGGGTGTGACTACCCGGACTTTAGTGTAGTGGAATGAAGCTTTATTCTTATGCTGCCTTATAATTTAATTCTAGGCATATTCTTTGTATTATTTTCATATTTCGAGTGTTTATCGAAATTTTAATTAAAGCAATATTACCCTACTTGTGGTTCAGTGATTGATGTCTCTTCTGGTCCCTCTACATCAGGTGGTAAAGAAAACACCTGCATAGAAAATTTGAAAACTGTTGCTTCTACTTTAAGGAAACAACCTACATACATATATACATATATATATGTAGAATATTTTGATAAATCATTTTGTTGGATGTCTTCGATATATAATTTTTTTCACTTAACAAGTGTACTTGCTCCCACTGTAAAACTTGGGATAGAGTTGCAGAGAATAGGTGCTGTCAAGCAATGGATTGATTCAAATCGTTTATGAGGAAGCATCAATAAACCCCAGTGAACTGCTTCACAGAGAACTTTTCTGGAGCATGCAACGGATGAGTCATTATGCTTGCTGCAACATTGTATGACTCAACAATAAGCTTCCCTGCAAGTTTTTCAAACAATAAGTAATCATTTTATAATTTTTTGCCGCTTGCCGAAATGAGTGATTTGTTTTTCTGGAAATATTTCATTTTCCATTTTTCTGTGTTTCTTGTGGTAGTCCATGTTTGTTTACATCAGCTTTTTTTGCAGTTTCGATGAAGTTCATTCGGGTGTGTGCATTTCTCACAGCTCTTTGCTTTGCTCTAAGATGCGACCACATTCCCCAGAGAGCTTTGGATAAGTTTTGAGTTCCTTTTCTTCGTCCCCGATGCCAACTACCTTGCCAGTAGCTCAAAAAAAGTTAGAACAGTTAGAAAATTCGTTTTTAAATTTGGAAGAAATTTTTGATAGGGTAATTAGTAATGAAAATGATTGTTCTTTTTTTAGTAAATTGAATTTCCTCGAAGTAAATATATTCAGTTAATGAGTAAACCCCAGGGATGCTCCAAATCTCAGCTCAGTATAGTTCAGCTGAGTTGCCAGGGATTTTGTTTGTCACTGGCAGACGTATTGACCATGTGCCGACAAATACGACCTGACGTTCTTGGACTGTGTGAAACATTCCTGTCGAGGCAGACTGACATCCTGGTAGATATTCCCGGGTATACATCGAATATCGTACATAGAAGAGTCAGCACGAGGAGGATTGGCAATCTACACAAAGAGCGAATACCCAGTCTGTGTTAATGGCCAATTGACTCGAAATGTAGAAGGTATTTTTGAGTCACTTTTTCTTGATATGTCACTTCCTTCACAGCGGAAATTATTCGTTGGAGAAATTTACCGATCACCGTTCGGTTCTGTTTCTTCGTTTATGGAATATTTATTGGAAACACTCCAAATACTTGAAAAACAGAATCATGATGTGGTCATCATGGGTGATTTCAACATCAACCAAGCCTATCACCTAACTAATACCGCTAATGAACTTCTCATTCTTATGTCTGGATCTAATCTTTACTCGTCGACAACTATCCCAACGAGAGTAACTGAGAGTACTCATTCACTAATAGACAATATTTTCTCTAATCTACCTCCACTCTCAGCTTCAGTAATCATCAGTGACATGTCGGACCACTTCCCCTTATGTACCGTTTTCGAAACATCAAAGGCAACAAGTTCATTTTCAAAAACTAGAGATAATATTCCGGTTTTTGATCTGAGTGAAGAAAACTTACGGTTACTTAACGAGGCATTGGAAAAAACGACCTGGGATAGCATTATGGAGAAGGAAGATCTGAATGAAGGATTTAAAGTTTTTTTACAATACATTTACAACACTATATGAGGCAGGTTGCTTTAAAGAAAAAATAAAGAAACGTGGAGGAAAAAACGCACCAATTTGCCCGTGGGTTACAGAAAGTTTACTCGGGTTTATCAATAAAAAGAATAATCTTTGGGCGGAGTATCGTAATCTACCAAGTGTAGATAGCCTAAGGACCTATGAAATTTATAAGAAATGCTTAAGGTCAGTTCTCAGAAAAGCTAAAAGGGATTACTTAAATCAAAGGCTAGCCAAAAGAGGGAAGGATGGAAGGAAAGTGTGGAAAACAGTTAATTCAGTGTTACGACCGAATAACCAACGGCTTGAACTACCATCCAGAATTACGGTTGATGGGGAAGCCTTTACTGAACCAGCACAAGTTGTAAAATCTCTTTGTATCTTCTTTGCCAAAATTGGAGAAAAAACGACTAACACAGTGCTATCCCCCAGAAAGTCCGTCAAGGACTTTTCGGGCCCAGCGTGTGTCAAGTCGATGGCACTCATTCCTGTAACTTCGACAGACCTTTTGATGATTGTCAAAGGATTGAGGGGAGCATCTGCCTCTGGTTTCGACCGCGTCCATACTAAAGTGTTGAAAGCAGTATTGCCGTCCGTACTACAACCTTTAACACATTTGGTAAACCTCTCCTTAGAGACGGGCGTATTTCCATCACTCCTCAAGAAGGCAAGAATAGTTCCCCTCCACAAAGGTGGTCTTCAGCACGACCCGTGCACCTTTCGACCCATATCTATTCTTTCGGTATTTTCCAAAGTGGTTGAAAAACCTATGAAGTACCAACTTTACTCTTTTCTAGAAGCTAAGGGATTTTTTAACCAACGGCAATTTGGATTCAGACCCGGAAATTCAACGGAAGATGCTCTGGCATCACTGAGCCTATTCATTAATAAAGCACTTGACCTGGAACTTGTGCCAGCTGCTATTTTGCTTGACATAAAAAAATCGTTTGAAAGTATGGATCATGGAATTCTATTAGGTAAACTAAAGCACCTTGGAGTTAGAGGAGAGGCTATACGATGGTTCCAGTCTTACCTTAGCAGCCGACGTGTTTATATAAGAGATGATCCACTGAATGACACTGTTGTCAACTTCGGTGAGCCTCAAGGCTCAATTTTAGGCCCACTGTTATTCCTGGTTCATGTGAATGACCTAAGTCGCGTTCTGAACCCTAACTCCAGGACTTCACGGTGCTGAAAATTATGTTGCGACCTAGAAATTTCAAGCAACGATACCAAATCGAATGAACTTGTAGCGTTCACGGATGACACTACAATGGTCTCCTGAGATACCGACATGTCAGCGCTCCAAAGTAAACTTGAGGTCATCTTAGAAGAAAGTTACATTTGGATGGATGCCAATCGATTCGTAATAAATGTTGACAAATCTTGCGTTCTCTTCTTCTCAAGGATTGGAACTCTTCGCCCAGAAGTATCGGGAATAATGACTTCACGAGGAACGATCAGACGACAAAAAACTGGCTATGCCAGTTATCTAGGTGTACTCCTTGACGAAAAACTATCCTTCGTAAATCACATCCACGCTGTGTAGCTGAAGCTCTCCCGCAATCGTGGGATTGTCAGGAAACTGAAACACACATTCCCTCAAAAAACCCCTTCGTCTACTTTGTAATGGATTTATCAAGCCTCATCTGCAGTATTGTGCGTCAATTTTGCAGTCAACATTTACCTCCCACCTGAAAATGCTTGATTCAATCCACAAACGTGTCCTGAAAATAATCAGAAATATTGACAATTTTCTTTCCCGTGAATCACTTTATCATGCTGAGTTATCGTTTTCAAATTTTTGTTCGGATTACTTCTATCAGCATTCCACATTCTATTCCATTTGGTATCGGAAACATCCTAGGAACACGAGATCTGCCTCAAACCTTTTGATGAGACGAACACCTACAGTACGGTCAGATTTTGCACCGGATGTGGCGTGCGAGAAAGTGTGGAACGTGCTCCCACAAGAGCTGAGATGTAAGAGCTCCCTTGGGTTTTTTAAAAGTAATTTGATTTATTCATTTAGTACATAAATTACAACTTAATTCATTTTGCAGCAGTCAAAATGAATAAAGAGGAGTGGCTGAGAAGGTTATGCTGCATATCGGACAAAAGTATTGAACAAACTAAATACAAGGTCGACGATTCAGTAGACGCAGCTTAAGGCTGAATGGGTGAGTGCATTAATGTTTGACTGTTGTAATTATTTAATAAATTTAAATGCAATTGTCACTGGGCATATCTAGTGGAAACAATATAAAGATTTTAATCGACATTTTAAAAGGAAATTAATTATAGTATACTGGATCCTTTGATGGAGGTTTGGCTTCGAAACCAAACGTGAAACGGATCTCGAGATCGACTTCGATAATGGCATTAATTTGCAGAGCCGAATAAGTCAGCCAGTATTGAAAGTCATCATTAATCCAAAACATTCACAGGACGAAAACTTGTCAAGTAGTTACATATTTATTTTAATAAATCACTTGAGATTAATGTAAATTAAGCAATAAATATTTATAGCCAGTGAGTTTGAAATCCAACAAAAAGAAACAAAATTATATAATATAATTGTTGAAAAATTACCTGACGGATAAAAGTAGTTTAAATTTAATTTTTCAAATACTTCGAGAGTTCTAAAATACAATATCTATGTCACTGTCAATGGCAGCTTATACTTTCTCTTTAGGAGCAATTTGACTTAATATTAGAATTTGTTCCAAACTTAAATGATGATTTTTTTTAATTAAGTGCATGAAATTTGTCCAATTTTTATTAGATTATATTACAAGTAAAGTAAATAATTACATTTTCTGTATTCATATTCTAATGTGTTATACTTTAATTTAAGTTTAAATATTCCTGTCTCGGAAAGAAAATTTATGAAATGCATTAAAAGCAATGTCTAGGTGTGTTGCTGTTTTAGTAAATATATTCCATGATTCCCTGAAGTCTAATTGTGGTACATATTTCAGTGTAGATATTTGTGTTATGTTGTTTTTATAGTATTTTAAATTAAATTTGCTATATTTTATTAAAATATAATAAAAATTAATATTGAAAAAGAAGATATACCTTTAAAATTGAACAATACCACTCAATTTATTTTTAATTTTGTATTTACCCTTGTTGAAAGTCTTATTAGTTGGTAAATATATTGTTAGCAATATATATTAGTAAAATGTAAAACATAGTTAGTAAAACATATTGTATAATTTTCTTGCCAATGAAATTACTCATGAATTCAATAATCTTCAGTCAGAAGACAAATATTTGTCATTGTGCAAAAAAAATGGAATAAGTAAAAACGTAACTGTATAAAGCCAATAAAAAGTAAGAGGTCTCTAAAGATAGTACAGAACAACCGCAAAAAAAATATCATTTTACTGATTTAAAATAGTGGAATCATTTCAAAATATTGTCTGAAGAGTAGTGCTCTCTGTGCTTTAGTCCTTGCATTGAAAAAAAAGATCACCAAAAAACTATGCAAATCGCCAGCCCGGTGGCCTTATTAGTTTTTTTTTATTATTGACCATGGATGTGGGAATCAAATAACCTAGCCCAAATATTTAAATACAAAAAAAGCAAATTTCTACCTGGAGACAATAATTTACGATGTCTTGACTTAATCGAAAAATAACTTAAAGTCAATTCAAAAAGATGAATGAACAGAAGGATCTGTTTTCAACAACATGACTTTTCTAACCCAACTTCATACGAAAGTTTCTTCCAAAGAAACTTGCCATTAATTCAATGATTTCCAGTCAGGAAAGAATAGTTTATAAGGGAGAAGTCGTATCATTGTGCCAAAAAACTGCTAAACATAAAAACCGAACTGCATGAGGTCAATAAAAATTACAAGGTCTCTAAACATGGCATTGAAAAAAAAACGCCAAGAATATCGTTTTACTGACTTACAATCGTAGAATCATGTCGAAAATATTTTATGAAAAACAACACCCCCTGTGCTTTAGTCCTTACATCAGGAAAAAAAGGTGACAAAAAATATCACCATATATGCAAATCACCAGCCAGGTGGCCCTATTGGCTATTCATTATTATCGACCATGGGTGTGGGAATCGAATGACCTAGCCTATAGATTTAAATGCAAAAAAGCAAATTTCTACCTGGAGAAGAAACAAATACGCCGTGTCTTGACTTCATCGAAAAAGAACTTAAAAGGCAAATCAAAGAAGATGAAAGAAAAGAAGAACCTGTTTCCAACAACAAGGCTTTTGTAAGCTTTTTCTTTAATGTTCAAGAGTTGGGCGAGTCCATTCAATGGTGCTTACAAACTAATATACCATTTTGCAGAGCTAGATATTCAAGTCCATAGATGTTTCATATAAACAGTCTTTATTTATATCAAAGCCATAGATACTTATCACGTACAATGCATAAGTTCGACTGACACTATCTAAGGGTTAAACACAAAAATATAAACTTGTCTTTCTACAGGTTTATCAATATTTTCTAGGAATCCTTTCACCCTTCACAATACTCGTTAAACGTATATTCGAAGAAATCCCTTGGGTTCCGTGACAAACAAAGCTGTGTTGCTACAAAAATATTGGCAGCTAGACTAATCTATTAACTCAATTTAAATCAGGAAGAGACTTTACAATCCACCAGGGCGTGGGTTCAGATCCCACTTCTGACACCATGTTGTAAGCTTTTTCTTTAATGTTAAAGAGTTGGGCGAGTCCATTCAATGGTGCTTACAAACTAATATACCATTTTGCAGAGCTAGATATTCAAGTCCATTGATGTTTCGTATAAAACAGTCTTTATTTATATCAAAGCCATTGATACTTATCACGTACAATGCCTACGTTCGACTGACCCTATCTAAGGGTTAAACACACAAATATAAACTTGTCTTTCTACAGGTTTATCAATATTTTCTAGGAATCCTTTCACCCTTCACAATACTCGTTAAACGTATATTCGAAGAAATCCCTTGGGTTCCGTGACAAACAAAGCTGTGTTGCGACAAAAATATTGGCAGCTAGACTAATCTATTAACTCAATTTAAATCAGGAAGATACTTTACACTTTTCTAACCCAGCTTTATGCGAATTTTTCTGCCAATGAAATTCCTCATGAGTTCAATAATATTCAGTCAGCAAACAATTATTTTCAAGGTGGATGCAATGTCACTGTGCAAAAAAACAACAACAAGATATAAAAACTGAACTGTGCAAGGTCAACAAAAAGTACGATATCTCTAAAGATTGTAAGAAAAAATATTTTGTGAAGAGCAATGCCCATGACGCCTTAGTCTTTGCATTTGAAAAAAAAGGTCACAAAAAAAACTATCCAAATCACCAGTCATGAACTGTGCAAGGTCAACAAAAAGTACGAGGTCTCTAAAAATTAAAAAAAAAATATTTTGTGAAGAGCAAAGCACACGGTGCCTTAGTCCTTGCATTTGAAAAAAGGTCAAAAAACACTATGCAAATCACCACTCATGGGGCCTTATTGGTTTTTTGACCATTTTGACAACTTAGAAAAAGCAGTAGATAAAAATTATGATATTGCATAAACTAATGATGAAAAATGGCACAAAATATAAAAACTAGTAGGAAATTCCAGAACATCAAATAAAGATTCAGTGGCAAAGGACATTTTAAAATTAATATTTTTGTGTGCATAATTCTTGAATTACCAACTTTAAAAAGATTAGAAGGATATAAAACTATTAACAATAAATTCAAAACGAGTTTCTGATGATTTTAATGTTAGCAACTTCAATAGAGAAATTAAAAAGTTATGAAAAAGATTTAAACAAAATAGTACTGAAAAATGAGTAATTACAATTTAGTGAAGTGAAAACAAGTGTAGATACTTATTTAAGTATTTTTTGCCTGTATCCACCTGGTCATTTATTCCTAAAAATAGTATTAATATTTTGTCATTACTGTATACAGTAAAAGAGCTATCACTCACTCTATTAATTATGAAAAACAAATTGACAAGTTTACAGACTTAAAAGTAAGAATAGAGACATTACAACTAATCCACCTGAGTATATTTGTTTTAAATATAACGGGAGTTCGTGGTGAAGAAACAAATACGCAATGTCCTGACTTCATCGACAGAGAACTTAAAAGACAAATCAAAGAAAATGAAATAAAAGAAGGACCTGTTTCCAACAACAAGGCTTTTCTATTCCAGCTTTGTGCAAACTTTTCTGCCAAAGAAATAGATCATTAATTCAATAATTTTCAGTCAGGACACAATTATTTTCAAGGCGGAAGTAGCGTGACTGTGCAAAAAAAAACTGCAAGATTTAAAAACTGAACTGTGCGAGGTCAATAAAAAGTACAATGCCTCTAAAGATGGTACGAAAAAAAGCCAAAAGTATATTTTCACTGATGTATCATATCACAGTTGAATCACCGTGATATGGAATCATATCACAAATACTTTGTGAAGAGCAATGCCCTGTGCTTTAGTCGTTGCATTGGAAAAAAAGGTCACATAAATCAATATGCAAATCACCTGTGAGGTGTTCTTGGTGTTTTTTTTTATTATCGACCATGAGTGTGGGAATAAAAAAACTGATTCGAACAGAAAATGACTTTCGAAAGTATAAAAAGCTGTCCCATTCAAAAATAAAATTGCCAGCAAATTTCAGCTGTTCTTCAAATTGAAAGGAATATGCATTTATTCTAAAGGAATATACTCATGAATTCAATAATTTTCAGTCAGGAGAAAGTTATTTTCAAAAAGGAATATAACAACTAGTTCAATATGATATTCCAGAACATGAAATAAGATTCAGTGGCAAAGGACATTTTACAGTTAATATTATAGTGCACATAATTCTTTAATTACCAACATTAAAGAAGATCAAAAGGATATAAACTATTAACAATAAATTCAAAACGATAGTTTGATCATGGTGATGTTAGCAACTTCAACAGAGGAAATAAAAAGTTATGAAAAAGATTTAAACAATTAGAACTGAAAAATGAAGTATTAATATTTTGTGAAGTGAAATAAAAATAAAATAAGACACTTGTTTAAGTATTATTTTGCCTGTATCCACCCGGTCATTTATTCAGAAAAATAGTATTACTGCAGCATGCCCTACGTTTAATATCATCCAAAAAAATTTATTTAACCCTTTTAGTAAGCAATGCAAGCAGTAAAAAATAATTCTCAGTTATGGCCAAAATAAAAAAAAATCCCTGACAATATGTGCTTGCCCAGTGTTGCATCCTATGTATCAATGGTACCCACACAAAATAGATACATCCCACTACTTTATCAGGATTATCCACTCCTACCAAGAAGTAAAAAAACAACTAGTAAACAGAAATTTGATATGCTTAACCCAATGATTGTGTTAACCCCAGCCTAAAACGTAAAAAGTGAAACATTTTTTTAAATAGTGAACCTACCCCACAACAAGCCAAGAGGCAAAAAGCACATCATAAACAGGCACTACCATCTCAGAAATGTCTTTTAAAACTCAAACCATTGAGATATCCCAGAGTGAATTATCATTTTCGATTATTGATATTTGATATTACGTTAAGTGAGCAAAATAAACGTCTGTCAGATGACTATTAAAAAGCAAAATGTCTGAAAGCACTATTGAAATTTAGCAAATTTGAATTTGAAGTAAACAGAGTAAGAGGCAAAATAATTTTATATCTCATAGATTTAGAATCAGCAAAAAGTGTCCAACAAATAAACATTTTTGTTGGAGTGATTGTTACTAAAAGTGTTAAGCAAAGATTAAGCCAGAGGATTATAAAGAGAGTCCCACTAAAAATCAAAGATGAAGAGATTTTTGAGTGCACTGAGTAACCAATTAAAGTAAAAGAAGTTCACCGGCAAAAATAGCACAACAAAGCTAATCAATAATATTGGTTTTTGATGATAATTGTCTTCCTCCATGTGTTTGGTTTTGTGGAAGAAAAAGGGAAGTCCAGGTATATAAAAGAAGATTATTACAGTGACAAAAGTGTCAGAAATATGGCCGTAAACAGAATGTTTATAGAGCTCATGTTCATACATGCCTAAGATGCTCAGGAAATCACTCATCTGATAAGTGCCATCTAAAAAATGTGATAGCACCTCAAGGCCCAAATCATAAATATGTGCCAAATGCAAGGGCAATCATTCATCAACATCATTTGCTTACCCACTTAGAAACCAAACTAGAGAAATCCTAGAGGTTGCAGAGAAATATCATATGGGTTTTAGGAGAGCCCAGGTAACCTATAGAAGTTATATGGATGTGGTAATCCATATAACAATCATTCATCAACATCATTTGCTTTCCCACTTAGGATCCAAAATAGAGAAATCCTAGCAGTTGCAGAGAAATATCATATGGGTTTTGGGAGAGCCCAGGCAACCTATAGAAGTTATATGCATGTGGTAAACAAAAAACTTACTGTGAGTATCCCATATTTCAATCAAGGTCATAATGGAATTACAATGGATATCAAACAAAAAATTTAACAGAAGGCAGAACAAACACTAATAAATGGATTACTGTTAAGAACAGAAATGCTAAAATTAAGGGAACTATCATTACCAGAACGTAGAAATAAAATATGCACCCTTGTACATGAACTGCAGCTTGGACAGCTTAACAAGGACGAAATTAGAAGTGCATGTTTATTTAATAAGACATTAGCCCAGCAATATGGATCTTAGAATCTTATCGTGGAGCTCACAATCATTGAGGAAAGAGAAAAAAGATCTAGTAGTTGATTTCTGCAATAAAAACTGCATTAATGTCTTTTGTCTCCAAGAAACCTGGCTGAAACCCCATATAGATATGAGTTTTTATGGCTATAACATTCTAAGGAAAGACAGAATCGAAACAGGAAAAGGACGAAATTAGAAGTGTATGTTTATTTAATAAGACATTAGCCCAGCAATATTGATCTTAGAATCTTATCGTGGAATTCACAATCAGTGAGAAATGATCTAGTAGTTGACTTCTGCCATGAAAAACTGCATTAATGTCTTTTTGTCTCCAAGAAACATGGCTTAAACCCCATATAAATATGAGTTTTTATGGCTATAACATTCAAAGGAAAGACAAAATCGAAAAAGGAAAAGGTGGGGTGTTGACAGGAATTGGTAAAAATAATTACTAATTTCATATTGAATTAGATGATAATCGTGGTGAGACTGCAGAAATAGTTGGATGCAAGCTCCATTTGGAAAATCGTAAAATACTTAATGCGATAAATGTTTACAACTCAAATGGAAACATTACAAACATTGGCGTTATTTTAAATGAACTGCTTGATAAAATGCCAAATGTAGAAAAGGTTGTTTTAATTGGAATCTTAATGCCCATAGTAAGGTAGGTGTTATTGTGATTTTATAAATGCTTCAGGTAAAAACCTTGAAGATATGTTACTGGAAAATAAAATATGCTTAATGACACCAAAAGGGCTTTCAATCCGAAAAAATCCTTTCACAGGAGTTTCTACCACTACTGACATGACCTCCACTGGTCCAGATCTAGCAACATCAGCAACTGTGTCAACCTTAGTAAATACAGCTTTATTTAGTGATCATGCCCCCATTTTCTTAAATCTTTGTGATGATCAGTTGGAGATTTCTGATAATGTTGATACAAATAAGACTAACAAGTTTCAAATCAAGAAAGCACATTGGAGAAAGTTTCAAAAACATCTTGAACGAATAGACATTGTGACTGTAGTAGAAACGGAACAATATGTGGATGGTAAAGTGAAGGTTTTCCAGAAGAGCACAATTATAGCTGCAAAGAAAGCTGTTACACTGAAGGCTGGATATAAGGAACAAAGGAATTCATATATTTGGTGGTACAAAGATTGTGATGCAGCTAAAAAGAAATATCTTAGATGAAAACATTAGTACGAACAAGGGATAAGCATCAACAATATATAAGTATAGAAGTTCGTTTGAAGATGCATCATGATGGTAAGCACTAGAATCAATAATATTTCATTTCAGGTAAACTAGGCATAGCCTATAGAAATGCAGGTAGCCTATTTCACAATTAGTTTACAAAGTAAAGATTTACTGTAATAGAACAACTCTATATTAGCTTGGTGCCATCACCCTCCATAAAGAAACACTATAAAATTCTTTAGACTACTTTAAAAGAGGTAAATTTTCCTATTAGCCTAACTGAATATTGAGATGGGTCCGGCTAAGAAATACACATATATTTTGTCAGAATTCCATAGTGAATCCAAATATAGCAAACTTTATCAAGACCCCCTCCTCTATATTGGTCAAATATTTTGCCTGAATTATAAACCTACACTACACTTTTCGTACATAGGCCTAGCCTAGATGCAGTTTTCAACAAATTTAGCTTTTCAGCATTATTAAATGATGAATATCTTTCATGCTCTTTCATAATTCAATAATAACTGGATGGGAACTATTCATTTTGACCCCTTAAAGGGGCCAAAAGAGCTATAAACGACACCTAGTAACCCAAAGCTTAAAAATATGTTTCTTTAAATAATTGGCTAGTGAGAAAAATTTCTCATTTTAAGCTGATTAATCATTTAAGCTAACTTGGGCTATATATATCCATATTAGGAGGGGGAGAGTAGAGTATAGTAGAATCAACTTCACAAGTCTGTTAACTACAATAATTATATATATCATGAAGTAACTATGCAAGTCTTTTATTCAGGCTTCTAAATAAACAAAATATAACCCAGTGGTGCTGATGATTTGTATCTAGTAATTAAGTCAGTGGTTCCAATTCTTAAAATGTAAGGAGTGGGGGGGGGGAACAACCAGCTAGCCATGATAAAATAGAAAATAGCTAAGAAACAGAAATAAGAATTTTTTTCAAATCTAACTATGATAATTCCCCTCCCCCGACCTAATTATCACACCAGAATTATGTAGTCTAATGCTAAATTTGAATAAACAGTATAAATTGAAAAGCATAAAAAATACAATAATATTGTTAAAATTTGTCTCTTCAGACATATACTTCAAAAACCCAGGTTACAAAACCTGAAATAATATAATCATCAGCAAAGCATAAGCAATGCATAATGGCAAGCACAAGCAATATATAACACCAAGCATATACTTTTGCAAGATGGCAAATAAGAAATATTATAATATGTCATAAATGATTCATAATATAATGATATGTATTACATAATAACAGTGACAGGTAATGATAATGAGCTAATAGTATTGTTTTATTTTATGAACATTTTTCAGTCAGAGGAGCCATCACTCTCTAATGTTGTCTTTAATATAATTCTTGTTTTATTTCCATTAAAGTTTCTTTTTTCTTGCATCACTTTAGGGTAGCAGTCTATCACAAGTCACTTTCACTATTGAATACCCAAAATTTTCAGAAATACGTATAGGCTAACATATTCAGAAAATCTAATACATGAAGTTTCAGTTGCTCGTTTGCCTGCAAGTTCAGGCAACTTTGTGCTCATGTAAATACTCAGTTACTCAGTTACCCTTGCCTGAGACTATAGGCAGGTGGGCATTATTAGGCTTATGTCACTTGTTCACCAGCAACATAATCTAACCCATCTGAGTCTCTAGGTGGGTGGGCCTATGTGTATCTTGTTTTCCTGCAAGTCCAAATGACTTGTTGGTCAGCCAATTTAAAAAAAAAATTATGAATGGAACTGCCTTGGCTTATAAATTGGGTTTCCTGACAGTTTAGAAGGTACATTTCAGTAAAGTGCATTTGCACTTTACTGAAAAAAATACAAATGATTGTGCATTGTCAGTTTAATATACATACACTGATATTTAGTAATCAAAATGTTAGTATTATTTAATTTGTTAAAGTTATAAAAGTAAAACATTTATATTTTTTTAAGTAAAGTACAAATTTTGTTCTGGCCTTGGGAAGGCATAGGAATTTTGAGCGCAACTTATGTTGATTTCTACTCGTTTTGAGTTTGACTCAGTTATTTTTTGTAATTTCTGTTCGTTTTGGGTTTCTTTTATTTATCGATGCTGATTTGTGGTAGTTTCACGCTTGGTAGATTATTTGATTTTATTTTTGCTCATTTTTTGTTTAATGGAGTTCTTTACTTTTCTTTGAAAAACTTATTTCTGGAATCAGTTTTTTAAATAAATGCTAAAAAAATGCAATGTTTATATTTTTGTTCGATATGTAAGTGTGACAGATAGATATTTTTGGAACAATATAAGAAACGAACGAGTTAGAACAAATTATTTAATAGAAGTGTAATATTTTTATAATATGAGACTCTTTGCAATGATCGGGTTATAGCCTAAATTATGTGTATAAAAGACTCATAATTGTACTCTTTCCTATTTGTTTCAAACTTGGCATGACATAACTCAGCATTCACCTCCGGTTGTCAATATTTCCGTTAGTTTAGAGAGGGGATGAACGCCGAGGATACTGAACCAAAACGTTAAATTTTATTTGTTATCAGACCTTCATAAAAAAAAACTTTTAATTTGAGTTACATATCTAATTCCTATCTCACTTCATAGGTTATGTACATTACCTATTTGTATCCCCTTAATATAATGGAAAGATTAATCATTTAGTACATAAATTACAACTTAATTCATTTTGCAGCAGTCAAAATGAATGAAGAGGAGTTGCTGAGAAAAGGTAATGCTGCATATCGGACAAAAGTATTGAACAAACTAGATACAAGGTCTATGATTCAGCAGACGCAGCTTAAGGCTGAATAGGTGAGTGCATTAATGTTTGACTGTTGTAATTATTTAATAAATTTAAATGCAAATGTCACTGGACATATCTAGTGGAAAGAATATAAGGATTTTAATCGACATTTTAAAAGGAAATTAATTATAATATACTGGATCTTGTGGTGGGGGTTTGGCTTGGAAACCAAACGCAAAACGGATCTCGAGGTCGACTTCGATAATGGCATTAATTTGCAGAGCCAAATAAGTCAGCCAGTATTGAAAATCATCATTAATCCAAAACATTCACAGGACGAAAACTTGTCAAGTAGTTACATATTTGTACTTAATAAAACACTTGAGATTAATGTTAATTAAGCTATAAATATTTATAGCCAGTGAGTTGGAAATCCAACAAAAAGAAAAAAAAATTATATAATATACTTGTTGAAAAATTACCTGAAGGATAAAAGTAGTTTAAATTTAATTTTCCCAATACTTCAAGAGTTCTAAAATACAATATTTATGTCAATGTCAATGGCAGTTCATACTTTCTCTTTAGGAGCAATTTGACTTAATATTAGAATTTGTTCCAAACTTAAATGATGATTTTTTTTTTATTAAGTGCATGAAATTTGTCCAATTTTAATTAAATTATATTACAAGTAAAGTAAGAACTTACATTACAGGCAAATTGAAGAATATGAAAGAAAAGAAGAACCTGTTTCCAAGAACAAGACTTTTCTAACCCAGCTTTATGCAAATTTTTTTGCCAAAGAAATTGCTCATGAGTTCAATAATTTTCAGTCAGCAAACAATTATTTTCAAGGTGGATGCAATGTCACTGTGCAAAAAACAACAGCAGGATATAAAAATTGAACTGTGCGAGGTCAACAAAAAGTAAGATATCTCTTAAGATTGTGCGAAAAAATATTTTGCGAAGAGCAATGCCCACGACGCCTTAGTCCTTGCATTTGAAAAAAAAGGTCACAAAAAATCACCACCCATGAACTGTTCAAGGTCAACAAAAAGTACGAGGTTTCTAAAAATTGTAAAGAAAATATTTTGTGAAGAGCAATGCACATGGTGCCTTAGTCCTTGCATTTGAAAAAAGGTCAAAAAACACAATGCAAATCACCACCCATGTGGTCTAATTGGTTTATTCACCATTTTGACAACTTAGAAACAGAAGTATATAAAAATTATGATATTACATAAGCTAATGATGAAAAATGGCACACAATATAAAAACTCTTAGGAAATGAAATTCCAGAATATCAAATAAGATTCAGTGGCAAATGGCATTTTAAAGTTAATATTTTTGTGTACATAATTCTTGAATTACCAACATTAAAAAGATTAGAAGGATATAAAACTATTAACAATAAATTCAAAACGAGTTTCTGATGATTGTGATGTTAGCAACTTCAATAGAGAAATTAAAAGTTATGAAAAAGATTTAAAAAAATTAGAACTGAAAAATGAGGAATTACAATTTAGTGAAGATAAGTGAAAATAAGTGAAGATGCGTATTTAAGTATTTTTGCCTGTATCCACCTGGTCACTTATTCCTAAAAATAGTATTAATATTTTGTCATTACTGTATACAGAAAAAGAGCTATCACTCACTCTATTAATTATGACAAACAAATTGACAAGTTTACAGAGTTAAAAGTAAGAATAGAGACATTACAACTAATCCACCTGAGTATATTTGTTTTAAATATAACGGGAGTTCGTGGTGAAGAAACAAATACGCAATGTCCTGACTTCATTGACAGAGAACTTAAAGGCAAATCAAAGAAAATGAAATAAAAGAAGGACCTGTTTCCAACAACAAAACTTTTCTAATCCAGCTGTGTGCAAACTTTTCTGCCAAAGAAATAGATCATTAATTCAATAATTTTCAGTCAGGACACAATTATTTTCAAGGCGGAAGTAGTGTCACTGTGCAAAAAAAACTGCAAGATTTAAAAACTTAACTGTGCGAGGTCAATAAAAAGTACAATACCTGTAAAGATGGTACGAAAAAAAAGCCAAAAGTATATTTTCACTGATGTATCATATCACAACGGAATCACTGTGATATGGAATCACATCACAAATGCTTTTTTGAAGAGCAATGCCCTGTGCTTTAGTCCTTGTATTGGAAAAAAGGTCACATAAATCAACATGCAAATCACCTATGAGGTGGCCTTAGTGTTGTTTTTTTTTTATTATCGACCATGGGTGTGGGAATAAAAAAACCTGATTCAAACAGAAAATAACTTTCAAAGGTATAAAAAGCTGTCCCTTCCTAAAATAAAATTGCTAGCAAATTTCAGCTTCTCTTCAAATTGAAAGGAATATGTATTTAAAAAAAATGAAAAATATCAGAACTTTACCAAAAAATTTCCGTTATAGTCAATTCCAACTACATCTTCAACTTCTTCTATTTCTTATTAAAATTATCTTAACCTTAAATATGGAATATATTTAACCCATATTTAAATACAAAAAAGGATAATTTATACGAGGAGAAAAAATAAATACGCAATGTCTTGACTTTATCGAAAAATAACTTAACCGGCAAATCAAAGAAGATGAAAGAACACAAGAACCTGTTTTCATCAACAAGGCTTTTCCAAGAGAGCTATGTGCGAATTTTCCTGCAAAAGAAATTGCTCATGAATTCAATAATTTTCAGCCAGGAGACAATTATTTTCTAAATTGAACATAACAACTAGTTCAAAATGATAATCCAGAACATTAAATAAGATTCAGTGGCAAAGGACATTTTAAAGTTAATATTAGTGTAAATAATTCATTAATTACCAACATTAAAGAAGATTATGAGGATATAAACTTTTAACAATAAATTCAAAACGAAACCTTGATGATTGTGATGTTAGCAACTTCAACAGAGGAAATAAAAAGTTATGAAAAAGATTTATACAATTAGAACTGAAAAATGAAGTATTACAATTTTGTGAAGTGAAATAAAAATAAAATAAGACACTTGTTTAAGTATTATTTTGCCTGTATCCACCCGGTCATTTATTCAGAAAAATAGTATTACTGCAGCATGCCCTAAGTTAAATTTCATCCAAAAAAATTTATTTAACCCTTTTAGTAAGCAATGCAAGCAGTGAAAAATAATTCTCAGTAATAGCCAAAATAAAAAAAAATCCCTAACAATATGTACTGGTCCAGTGGTTCATCCTATGTATCAATGGTACCCACATAAAACAGATACATCCGACTACTTTATCAGGATTATCCACTCCTACCAAGAAGTAGAAAAACAAATAGTAAACAGAAATTTGATATGCTTAACCCAATGATTGTGTTACCCGAAATGTTGAAGAAGGTGTAAACACTGATCTGCAAACGCCAACTAGGACTAAACCCCAGCCTAAAACGTAAAAAGTGAGACATTTCTCTAAATAGTGAACTTAACCCACAACAAGCCAAGAGGCAAAAAGCACATCATAACCAGGCACTACCATCTCAGAAATGTCTTTTAAAATTCAAACCATTGAGATACCCCAGAGTGAATCATCATTTTCAATTATTGATATTTGATATTACGTTAAGTGAGCAAAATAAACGTCTGTCTGACTATTAAACAGCAAAATTTCTGAAAGAACTATTGAAATTTAGCAAATTTGAATTTGAAGTAAACAGAGTAAGAGGCAAAATATTTTTATATCTCATGGATTAAGAATCAGCAAAAAATGTCCAGCAAATAAACATTTTTGCTGGAGTGATTGTTACTAAAAGTGTTAAGCAAAGATTAAGCCAGAGGATTACAAAGGGAGTCCCACTATAAATGACAGATGAAGAGATTTTTGAGTGCATTGAGTAACCAATTAAAGTAAAAGAAGTTCACCGGCTAAAATGGCATAACAAAGCTAATCAATATTGGTGATTTTTGAAGATAATTGTCTTCCTCCACGTGTGTGGTTTTGTGGAGGAAAAAGGGAAGTCCAGGTATATAAAAGAAGATTATTACAGTTACAAAAGTGTCAGAAATATGGCCGTACACAGGATGTTTATAGAGCTCATGTTCATACATGCCTAAGATGCTCAGGAAATCACTCATCTGATAAGTGCCATCTAAAAAACGTGATAGCACCTCAAGGCCCAAATCATAAATATGTGCCAAATGCAAGGGCAATCATTCATCAACATAATTTGCTTACCCACTTAGAATCCAAAATAGAGAAATCCTAGAGGTTGCAGAGAAATATCATAAGGGTTTTAGGAGAGTACAGGTAACCTATAGAAGATATATGGATGTGGTAATCCATATAACAATCATTCATCAGCATCATTTGCTTGCCCACTTGGAATCCAGAATAGAGATATCCTAAAGGTTGCAGAGAAATATCATATGGGCTTTAGGAGAGCCCAGGTAACCTATAGAAGTTATATAGATAGGGTAAACAAAAAACTTACTGTGAGTATCTCATACTTCAATCAAGGTCATAATGGAATTACAATGGATATCAAACAAAAAATTGAACAGAAGGCAGAACAAACACTAATAAATGGATTACTTTTAAGAGCAGAAATGCTAAGATTAAGGGAACTATCATTACCAGAGCGTATAAATAAAATGAACCCTTGTACATGAACTGCAGCTTAGACATCTAAACAAGGACGAAATTCATTACTAATAAAAACGTTCGTAAATAAAATCAAACAAGTTTCGAGAAAGCTATTTAACCAAATATAAGTAAAATTAATATGAAAATTTTGTTTTAATCTTTCATTTACGGTGAGCCAAAATCAAACCTGCATGAATTTAAAACCGTTAAAAAATTGAGTAAAAAAAACAAGTTTTTTGAACCGAAAGTAAGGAACTACGTTAAAACTTAAAACGAACAGAAATTATTCCGTATATGAAAAGGTCTGTCCCCTCCTCGACGCCTCGCTCTTTACGCTAAAGTTTGACTTTCTCACAACTCTATTTTTTTAACAATAAAAAACTTTAGCGTAAAGAGCGAGGCGTTGAGGAGGGGACAGCCCCTTTCATATACGGAATAATTTCTGTTCGTTTTAAGTTTTAACGTCGTTCCTTACTTTCAGTTAAAAAAAAACTTGCTTTTTTTATTTAATTACTGGCAAGAGCACGATTTGCGCTATACTGAAAAAAATACGCTGAGCAGTGTATTTTTATTTGTCATATCATCAACAACAACATAACAACAAAATTATGAAAAATAAAATAACAAAATAACAATCTCAAGACTATTTAAGGTTTTCAGATTACAAGGGGTACAGCCTCTCCCCTTCCTCACCCCCCCCCCCAAAAAAAAAACGCTAAACGGCATGAATGTCATCGGAACTCCATTAAAAACGATATTTGTTTTGAATATTGTGGTTTTTACTAGCTAAAACCTAAAAAACAACAACAAAGAAGACAGAAAATCTCGTAATAATCAGGATTAATGAAAAGAACTTAGAAAGGTGGACTAAATATCTAACAAATAATTATATTAATTCCTGGAAATCTTAGTAATTTCATAGTCATTAACGTTATAAAAAAGAAAGCGTTTAGAAATATTTTGTTTTCAACTACAGAGCAAGAAACACTCTGGCCATTAGAAGGCCTATGGGGGGTTAATCCTACTCCTATGTGTTGTAATTTATATTAGTTTTAAGTTTAACTTGATTATTCATTGTAAATCCGGTTTGTTCTTAGTCTCATTTATACATTAACATGAATTTCTGTTCACTAAAGTTTGGAATATTTTCTTACTTCATTTCTGATCTTCTGTGTAGCTCTTTACCCCTTTGTTATTTGTTTAAAGTTTTTAAGATCAATTTATGTTTACATTTAATTCAATCTGTGTGGTATTTTTCATTGGCAAATAAAAGGAAGATTCGTAAAGCTTATTCTGGTATTTCTGCTTAAGGGTCAAGACTTCGGCTTGTTATTTATATTTTAGACCAAATTTTTTAAAAAATCTAAAGAACAGTTTCACTGTAGCTTTGGATGGATGGAGCATAATTTTTTACCTTCTAATGGGCTGATCAGCCAGCCTGATCACCATTCTGTGACAACCCTGAATACAGATGAGCATTGATTGACCATTTTATCATAAGCATCTTATTATATCATATTTTGTATTAACGGCTTTTTTGTTTAAATAAATGAACTTCGAGCTCATTTACTAAAAAGGGTTCTGATTTGATGTTCAACAAATGAATTAAAAATGGGACGGTAGAAATCAATGCAACATATTCAAAAGATCTAATACATGAAGTTTAGGTTGCTTGTTTGCCTGCAAGTTCAGGCAACTTGGTGCTCATGTATTAATCCTAAAACACAGTTACCCTTGCCTGAGACTATAGGCAGGTGGTCTTTATTAGGCTTATGGCACTTGTTCACCAGCAACATAATCTAACCCATCTGAGACTCTAGGTGGGTGGGCCTATGTGAATCTTAATTTCTTGCAATTCAAAAAGACTTGTTGGTCAGCCAATTTTAATTTTGTTTTATGAATAGAACTGCCTTGGCTTATGAATTGGGTTGCCTGACAGTTTAACATTTTATATGCATGAAATTATAGCATCATAAATAAAGATCAACCAACTATTTTTCTTGTTTGTTTCCTACAACAACGTTCTTTGCCTAATTTTTAGATTGATATACATTTTTTACAAACAACTACTTCATACTATAAGTTCATTTACAAGTTCTTTGCATGTCTTGACATAATTGGTCCTAAAAGTAAGATTGAATATGTCAAAGCTTGGAGCCTTACATCTCCTGTCTGTTTAAGAAAACAGATGCATAATTGAAGCATTTTTCATTTCGATCTTATGTTTAATGTGTATTAAGGGGTATTTTTCTTCATATTTGTCTTGTTTGTTCTCTCCAACAATGTTTCTTGTCTAATCTTTAAATCCTACCTTGATCCGCCTTTTGATTCTGCTTCCCAAACAAATCCCAGTCTTTATCCCGAAAAAGATTTCTTTCGTCCTTCAGATCCACGTTCCTCCCAGATCAGTTCCTTCAGATCAGTTCATTCAATGGTCTCAGTGAGATAACATCTTATTGCACGAGCCAGTTAAAAAATTTCAAGTGAACAATACACTTGTGTGACGCAATCAATTTAATTTTACTATCTTCATAGATAGTGCTTACTAATTTGTGTGATGGCAAAAGGAAAGAAAAGAAGAATTGAATTGGAATTGTCTCGCGACTCTACTGATTCTATAACCACACATGAATCAATCCAAAATCTTGCAGCTAGTGTACAGCAGATTTCATCAACTTTAAAAATTATTCAAGATGAAGTGCAAGGTCTAAGGAATGAAATAACAGAAATTAGATCTGAAATTAGAGGTGTATCCTCCAAGACCCTTACATTAGAAAGCTCAAGTCGAGCTCATGATGATGCTATCTCAAAGTTCAAAGAGGCGATTAAAGACATATCGTCAAGTAAGTCAGTTGACAATTCTAGACTTGAGTCACTTTCAAACAAAATACTAGAGCTAGAAAAGGCTGAACGGTAAAATAACATTATTACATGGCACTTAAAGTGTTTGTAAATAGCAGAGAGTCACAATAAAACCAATGAACTATTGCTGAAACTACATGTTTGATGTGATTTTTAAATCACGTAGCAAAATAATAAATTTACCAAATTCAGACTTGAATATACAAATAGCAAACACATTGTTTTGCAAGCAAATAACAAAATTGGAAATCATGAATTCAAGAAAAAATTAAAGATTAAGAATTGCCATATTTTCTCAAAGGTTTACTTAACAGATGATGTCAACAAATCAGTCCGGGAAATTAGATCATCTCTTATAAAGAAGAAAATGAGCTCAAACAGAGAGGTTCCCAAGCCTGGATCCCACCAGTAGTTCCCCCTGTCCTGTGCTACATCGATGAATTTGGCGTCAAAAAGAAATTAGATTGGTTCAAATTGTGACCGGTTGACTATTGTAAATATGGATTCTGTGGTTCGGTCGGGAACTAAATTTTGTTTGATTTTTCGAGTGTAACTATCTAATCTTCGTATGCTGAGAAGCGGAAAAAAATCCTTTTTTTATCAATATCTAGGTGTTATTTATTCTATTATGGCTAACAGCAGAGTGTTATGTTGTTTTCCATGAGAACATGCCCTTTCAGTCTGATTTCCAATTTGTTTTGGTTCTAGAGGGGGGAAATTGGCAGGATATCTTTTCACGTGTCCCTAAACTATGATAATGGATAGTGATTTGAATGAAATCTCGTTATCAGGGCTATAGGAATTAGAAAGAAGCTCAGTCTTATTTAATTCTGTTTTTCAAGATCATTTACCTCATGAGATTAATGATATTTCACATTCTTTTAATATTCCACCAAATAAGTATGTATTTTTTAATGAAATAACTAAAAAAATTCTTGTTCTAGGAGGATATCGTTTCAGAACTGTCGGGGATGGGTGAGCGGGAAAAGGGTGATTGAGAAGTTTTTATTTGATTCAGGCACTGATATTTAAGGCCTTTGTGAGACTTTCCTAGATGAAATTTTTCTGAAAATAAAATTGATATAAAGGATTGCCAATTTTTCCATAGAAATAGAACCCATCAAAAACAAGGTAGCTTAGCTGTTTTAACTAAAAATTATATTCCTGCACGAATGAGATATGATTTTTTACAGTTTAATAGTGAAATGTATTTTGAATGCTGTATAGTTGAATGTTTTTGCCTAATAATGAAAATCTTTTAATTGTAGTGATATACCGTCCCCCCTCTTCTAGTAAGGGAAATTTCATAAGTTTATTGGAAAATATGCTAGTTTACCTTTCAAGTCTGCGTATTCCATTCATAATCCTTGGTGACTTTAACAAACACCTAATGAGATATTTACCTTCAGACCATCGTGGGATAAATAATTATGCAATAGGTTTTAGAATGTTCTCTTTCTTGTAATTTATATTCGGCTTGTTTTGTCCCGTCACGTGTAGCCGACTCATCTACTTCGCTTATAGACAATATTCTCTCGCCTTATAAATGTGAGGCTAAATCTGTGATTATGGATGAATCATCAGATCATTGTATGATTATGTCGGATTATAAGATTCAAAAGATTTTGATTAGGGAGATCATCACAAGAAAAAGAAATCCTTCACTTAAAAATATATATAATTTAAAAGTAGCCTTTGGTGACGTAGATTGGAGTGAAGTTTTAGAAGAGAGAGATCCTAATAGATCGTTGGATATTTTTTATAGAGTATTAAATGAACGATTAGACCATCATTGTCCTCATGAAAAAATACATCGAAAAAAAAATTTCAACGAAAACCATGGATTACTGAGTCACTCCTGAGATCAGTTAATGAAAAAAATCGTCTATATAAGATAAGAATGAAATATTCATCACCTGATAATATTAAACTATCGAAAAATGATAAAAATATGTTAGTGAAAACTATTAGAACGACTGAGAAACGGTATTTTTAAAATTCTTCTAGGAATGCGGATTCACCCAAAAAAAACATGGGATCTAATTAAACAAAATATTGGAAACAATTGTAATAATTTTTACCCAGAATTATTAATAGATAAAAATGGTCTTGAATCAAAGGGACATGGAGCCATTGCAGAATCTTTAAGTGCTCATTTTGCTAGTATTGGTTCTGATGTTGCTCGTGGTCTTGGCTCGACTTTAGCTCATTCATATAAAGAATACATTCGTCAATCCGAGGATAAAAGTATGTTTTTTACCCCAGTTAGTCTTGATGAATTCCCAAAAAAGTTTAATAGATTTAAATAGAGGTAATTCATTAAGATTGGATGGAATCTCAACTAATCTTTTGAAACACCTTGCATCTGTAATTCATACACCTCTTGTTTATATATTTAATTTGTGTTTATCTTCTGGAGTATTTTCTACTAAATGGAAAATTGCCCGAGTTATCCCACGGTAACTCGGGCAATTTTGCTTAAAACTTAGCAAATAGCCCTTTTGCTTAAAACTAATGATTCACTGAATAATGGTAATTATGTATCATGTATTTTCTATGATATAAAAAAAGCAGTTGATACTCTAAATCATTCCATTTTGTTTGAAAAATTGAATAACTCTGGAATTCGTGAAAAGGCATTGGATTTAATTAAGTCATATCTAAGTAATCGCGGATTCCAAGTAGACCTACAAGGCCATCTGTCTCAGCCTAACTCCCTGGATGATATTGGAGTGCCCCAGGGGTCTATACTTGGACCGTTACTATTTTCTATATATATATAAATGATCTCCCTAATTGTCTATCCTATAAGGATAGCCTAGCACTTATGTGTGCAGATGATACAGTGGTATCTGTTGAAGCTAAAACCCCTTCATTATTGATCGAGAATTTGGCGTCTAAAATGAATTCAGTTATCCAGTGGTTTTCTTGTAATCCTCTGGTTCTCAATTTGTCTATGACAGTATTTACGGTTTTTGGGAGATCTAAGCAAGGAGTTGCTAAAGTTGGGATTGATGAGTTAGTTGTTTCTTGGTGTACAATTAGACAGGTTAATACATATAGATATTTGGGGATTATTCTTGATGAGCTTTTATGTTTCCGTAGTCATTCTGACCATCTCCATACAAAATTAGCCCAAAATTTAGGATGTTTACATCGATTGAAGTATGTTTTTCCTTTTTCAATTATTAAAATTCTTTATCATTCTTTAATAGAATCATACCTAGGATATTGTCCCATTATTTACCTAAATACGTTTCCTAATCATTTTAAACACCTCCAGTCATTGCAAAATAAAGCCGTAAGAATCCTTGGTACTTTCTTTCATCGTCCTGCACGACTTCAAAATCTTTCTGAAACAAAAACTTTATTTTTATTTCTTCATATTTTTAACCTTAATCAAATTGGGGAATTGCAATTATCTCTCTGGCATTACGATATTCAGTCTCCGGCGAGTTATTTTCATGAATCACAAATTCTTGTTACCCCTATTCGCTCACTCGCTTCTTTGTCGGCTCGTTTTAGAGCGTATAGAATCCCTATGATTAATTGTGAAAGAGATAAATTTTCAATAAGATACCAAATCCCTTCTATAGCAAATACGCTAAAATTAAATAGTGGATTTAAAAATCTTAATAGCCGATCACCTCTAAAGACTAAATTAGTAGAATACATTATTAACCCTTGATGAAGGGGTGATTCTTCTTGATAATTTATTTCTTAGTATTATTTTAGATTTGACCGTGCTTGGGTAGCCTCCTTTGTCCTTCTCCTTCTATATGTTATGATGTTTTTTGGTTTATCTTCTTTGTCTTTATTTTTGATGTACTTGAACTCATTATAATAATTGTTAGCCTTCCTTTCGAGCTTAGCTCCCTGTTGGCTTTATTTAACTATTTGTGTTGTTTATATTTGTATGAAATAAAATTTATATATATATATCTATCTATCCCACTCCCTACTGGCTCATACAAAGAACATACACAAAATAGCTCGCTTTGGTGACAGTTTTACTTCCCCAAGACTTCTTTGTTACGAACACCGAAAGCCTGAATTTCGACAAATTGATCGAACTAGACGCCCTCTATCAAGCACACAAAAATGATATAATCGTCATAACTGAAGTCCAAGCACAGAACCATAATTTATTGAAAATTATTAACCACTGCCAATCATAAAAGTTCGTCCTCGTGATCACCCCTTTTCCTAAATTAATTCATGCTCTTATTCTCTCAGATTATGATGAAATCATTCGGTTAAGTGTAGGACCCAAAGTTTTACCACGCCCCTTTTATTTGATTGTGCTTTGCTGCTTCTATTATTTCCCAAATCAACACCCTGCACAAAGACAGCGATTTTACAAGCAACTGCATAGTAGTTCCGACTTTGTACTCTGCAAATTCCCGAACTCCGGTATTTTCCTAGTAGGTGATGCTAATGACCTAAAGTTAAATTTCCTTTGTAGTTCCCTCAACTTAAAACAGATAGTAAAAATACCAACAACCAAAGGATATTCTACCCTTCATTTGATTTGCACCAATAAGCAGGCTTTCTATATCTCACCTGTCCCTTTAACCCCGTTGGGAGGGAGCTACCATTTTTGTTTATTAATGAAGCCACTCACCAGCTTTAATCATACTTTTTCTGTTACTGAGTTCTCTTATCGCCCAATTTCCACTGATGGCATTTTCAAATTTGGATCTTGGATTACTAATGAAAACTGGCTGGCTTTCAGGGGAAAAATGACATTAATTTTAAAGTCTCTAACTTCCAAAGTCTGATTAAAACAAAATACATAGATTCCTTCGCTGAGAAAAAAGGAAAAACATGTTCAAATGACAAACCGTACATTACTAGCCGTACATTACAATTGAAAAAGCTAATTAGAATTTAAAAAAAATCTTCTCAAGAATTGTAAAATATCCGAAGATGAACTCACTGCGTAACCATAGAAATACGTAAATCTGCTTCTTCATATTACAAATGTAAATTCAAGGATTTATTTTCTACAAAGCCAAAACAATGGTATAATAAAATAAAATTGTGGGAGAACACATAATAATAACATAGATTTCAATTTCCAAGGAGACTCCTCAGTTATAACCAATGACCTGAACAAAAATTTTTCCTCCATAGTTCAGAGCCTCCCTCCCCTCTCTTTTGACGCTCCTTATGATTTTTTCAAGTCAACTCAGGCGTTCAACAGGGGTGCATTCTGTCCCCAGTACTGTTTGCAATACTCATTGATTTTACCTTGTGGACATGCAACTTTATAGATGGCATCCAGTTGAGTGAAAATCGCATTTTATTTTATACAGACTTCTCAGACGATGTAACGCTCCTTTCTCACTTAAGAGAAAAGCTTCAGTACAACATAAATGAGCTTGAAAAATTAGGTGAAAGAATAGGTTTGGCAATAAGCACGCAAGACAAAAATCATGCGGGATATTGTGAATAAACTATCGGCTGAGCCACTGAAAGTTAAAGCAAAAGAAATTGAATAGGTAGAGATGTTTAGATATCTTGGGAATCTACTAAGTATTGATGGAAGCCCCGAGAATGAAGTTGCGACACGTATGCCATGCGCAGAAAGCGCTTTTGATAAGTTAAGAAACGTTTGGAGAAGGGCTACTTCCTCTTTGAAGCTGAAACTGAGGCTCTTCAGTAGTAATGTCCTGTCAGTACTAATGTATGGTTCTGAACACTGGGCGCTGATAAAACAGCTAGAGAAAAGAATCCAAAGTTTAGAAAATAATTGTCTTCGACGAATTATCGGAATCAACTGGACGGACAAAATTACAAACTCATTCACCAGAGAGAAGACTAAACAGCCACTCGTTATTGATAGTCAAAAGCAGTCAATGGTGATATTGGAGACACATGGTTAGAATGGGCAGCAATCGTCTGCCTCATGATGTTTGGTATTAGACTCTTCCAGGAGTTCGACGGCGAGGACAACAGAAGGCTACACTTGGACGATGCCTAGAAAAAGACACAGCACTCTCAAGAACAACCCTTGATGAACTTTGGCCGAAGACGCTGGAGAGGTTATAGTGGAGAGCCATCGTTGCTGACTTACACGCCAACCGGCGTGGGAAGTCTTAAGTCTAAGTAAGTAAGTTATGATTTATGCTCTTTCAATTTTCCAGTTATTTCGTCCTCAGATGTGCAGGCGAGAACTAAGAACATTAAAAAGTGCAGTACATGTCCACTAGACATCCCGATTGTACTAATTAAAGCCTTTGCCGACAATCTCTCAGGGCCTTTGTTCTTACTTTTTAGTGAGATTACCTCTAATGGTAAATTCCTAAATTGCAAGAAATTAGGTTTTATTGCTCCCGTAAAAAAAAGGTAACAAGCACCATTTTGATGGTGCCCGTCCCATTACTCTTACTCCAGTTTTTTTCCAAATTATATGAAAGCTTTTTAGCTGAGTGGTTGAAAGTAAAGATAATCCCAAATTTTGACCAACGACAATTCGGAAACCTACGCTCTACATCTATTCTCTACTATCTTGTTAATCTTATGGGCACAATATTTAACATTCTCAAAAAAAACAAATGCCTGGCTCCAAGTTATCGCTGTTGCCTTGCAAAAAGCTTTTGATTTAAGTAACCACAATACACTGGTAGAAAAAGTATATAATGACTTTCAAGTTGAGCCTTAATTAATTAGAATAATTGCGTCTTTCCTCTCTAATAGAACGCGTGTCGTGAAATATCTGAATATATTTTTTGATCCCCTCCCAATTTATAATGGTGTGCCCCAGGGAACCCCCTTAGGTCCAATTTTATTTCTTACAATGACAAAAAACCTTGGTGTCGATTTCCCAGATAGATAGAAATTCATTGATGGTCTAACTACCTTAGAGACATTTTTCAAGAATTTAAAAAGTGACCCAACGGACACCATGGAATCAATATCAGCCGAAGCTGTTATTAATGATAAGGAGGTCAACCCTTTAAAGTGAACTGTTCTTACTATTAATTTCCTTAAAACTCCCCCTCCTTTCTCCAGTCCAATCCCCCCTAAAATGTATGTTCTCACTATGAAATTACTGGGTGTTACAATCTCAAACGATTTAAAATGGGATTGCCATATTAATGACATCTTAAAACGTGCAAATGCCGCATTTTCTCTCCTTCAACTCCTATAAAAATTTAAATGCCCTAAATCGTATTCTTAGAGGATTTTCCTCTCATGTGTACACCCGACCCTTGAGTACGGCTGTCCTGTTTGGCATCCTGGCATCTCCATTGAATTGTTGGAAATAATAGAGGCAGTCCAAAAAAGGTGCCTAAGAATTATATTCAATGAAGGTAAAGAACCTTATATTTCCCTTCTTCGGAAAGCTATTCTTGTCACCCTTAAGGAAAGAAGAACCAAAATTTCCTTGCGTTTCGCTAACAACTTCCTTCATATTCCTCGAACATCTTCCCTTTTTCCCTGGTCAATATTCACCCTTCGACCTCGCCTCTCACGTCCTGTTTCAACAATAATCCTTCTTGCCCCAATAGTTTACACTGAAAGATATAGAAGAACTTTCATCCCTTACATAGTTGACATTTTCAATAAGTGAATCTCCGCAACCCCCCCCCCCCCTCGTCACTCCCTTTTAACCTCATAATTTTTTAATTTTAATGTTCGTTTTGCCAATTTGGAGATTGTTTTTTTTAGTCAGATAACTAACTTATGTTTTTGTTTTAATTTTTAATCCCCTCTTTAATTTTCTTGACATTTTTGCTGATTTGGTATTGACCTTCTAATTTTATAAGTTTAATTTGTTTTTAACATTTTTTCGTATTTGACATTGACCCTTTTATAATTTTCTTCTGTTGTTTGTTTGTTTCTTTTTTCGTTTTATTGAAACTAAAGTGCAAATTCGGCCCATTTGGGTTTGTGATAGCCATTTTTCAGCAGTAAATCTTATCCTAATATGTTACCCTTCACGTGACATACAAATCTTTTTTCGGCCTTTCCTTCAACAGATACTAAAAGAATAATATTAGAGTTGGTGCGTAAAACATCTAGGGACCGCCAGTCTTTCTACGTTGATAATTTTATTCAGACGTGGCTAGACCTTTGGGCACTCGTGCCCCCTAGAGCCTTTTGTAGTCCCTGTTCTTTTTGAGGTTTGACCTTGGGACTTAGCCTTTCTAACTATTTAAGCAAACTATTTAACTTTTAAAGTTTTCTACTGATATCGACGAATATCCATCACAATCACTAACCGTCATTTCATCGACAAAAACGTCATTTCATTGAAAAAAAACGTCACAATCGCTAATCGTCACTTCATCGAGGAAAAAGCGTCATTTCATCCACAAAATCCGTCATTTCATCGACAAAACTTGTCAGAACATCGACAGTCATTACATCAACATGTCAACTTATCGACAGTCACAATCAGTACCCGTCACAACGTCGACGGCCATAACATCGACACTTCATTTCATATAAAAAAAACTGTCGATGAAATAACGTGTCGATGTTATGGCCGTCGACGTTGTGACGGGTACTGATTGTGAATGTCAGCACTGTGACGGGTAGCAATTGTGACTGTAGATGAACTGACATGTCGATATTATGGCTGTCGATGAGTTGACGTATCAACGAAATGACGTTTAGTACTTGTGACGGTTATAGGAAATGGTAGCACCCCCATTACATTCAGGGGAAAAGCCCTAGTAGTAAATTTGTTTGATAGGCTATGTCATTCTTGCTTTAAAAAGGGATATTTTCAGGTCATATCAAATTAAAATTCAAACAAAAATTTAATTAAAATTATGAAGTTGAAATTAGAATTTAACAAATTAGAACAAAAATTAAGGGAATTGAAATTTGTATTAAAAATTTTCAGACAAACTTAAAAGAAACAGATCTAAATATGGTAATTAATCTTGATTCGATGTGACCCAAAATCACCCGCAAAAAATTGGTATTAAAATGAATCAACAGTTAGGTTTAAAAAACTCAGAAAAAAGTTTCGCCACCGAAAACTTCGAGTCGAAGAGTCGACCCATCTTTATGATGACCCTCCAGTCGTTTCTAGGGCCACATTTTCCCTCCCGGAATTGACCTCTCCCTCCTCTGTCCTTGCAGGGAAAGAACAGGAGATCTTCTGAATCATACTCTTTAGGCAGATCTCAATTATTCTAGATTCTGAGCATTTTTGGTTTTCCCTCCAAAAATTGACCTCTCCCTCCCCCTGCGCTCAGTAGATAGAGAAGAAGGTCTTCTCCTTGAGGCAGATCCCATTTATTTTCGATAATGAGTTTTTTTGTTTTTTTTTCCTCCAAAATTGATCTCCTCTTACCCCCAGGTCCATAGAAGGAGGGGTTTCCGTCCCATCCCCTTTAGGCAGATTCCATTAATTTTAATTCTCTTAATTTTAATTGCAAATTTCTCAATTTTATTTCTACTTCCCTCAATATTATTTCATATTTTGTTAATTTTAATTCTAACTTTTCATTTTTTATTCTTGTTCTAATTCTAATTTGATATGACCTGAAATCTCCCATCACAGTTCTCCATTTTTATTTTATTTTATTTTTTTATTGATGGTGGTGATGATGAATCAGACCCAAAGAGCTGTGAATGGCTTTGAAAGACGTTCCGAAATTTCATGGCATAAGATCAGAACCAATTGTTCAACCAGACTCTGGTAGATTCAAAAACACCGGTTTATCAGAACCGACCGTTGCGAAAAAACTGGTCACGCTGAACCAAAATACTTTAGTTGGCGCGGAAATAGGCCCTTACAAATGTGTGCTCTAAAATCCAAAGGTCTGAACTAAAAATAAATCTTGATATCAGCTAGTATAATTGCCCTTTGACATTTAACCCAATGAACCAGTTCTCCTGAATAGAGCTAAAGAAGCAGCAAATATTTTTAAATCAGAACTATTTACAGAAGCGAAAATTTATCCTAAAAAATGCGATAGAAAACTGTCAATGTAGAGATGCATCGATAAATCTTATTTATTTATTATTTAAAACCCGTCATACGCCGTTTTTTTAGCTGGCTATATATTTCCTTGTTCTTTGCCTTAAAAAATTCAAAAAGAACAATGATTATCATCCCTCAATCCATGCTGTTGTAAAATTAACAAGCGCTTTAGGGAAAGCATGGAACAAAACAGTATAAAGATGAATTTTCTACTAGTTACTAAGTATTGTTTTAAATTTAAGTCACAAAAACATTGTTTGAAATACTTTCCTGGAAACTTTTGTAAACAGGAAACTGGACCCAGACACAGGAATCGGAGGCAAACATGGTGGTCCTGATAACTCACCGCTACTGGAAGAGGTCTATTCTTGTGAGCAACTTCATAGAAAAAAAATTACCCAAATTTGGGATACTTCATCTGTCCAACAGACCAAAAAGTTCCAACAAACATGAGACTGTCGCATCCGCCAGACCCTTCTCTTTTAATTCTTAACATCAAAAACAGTTTTGGCCAAAAGCAGAAAGAAATACTTGAGAAAAACCACATGATATCCAAACTAGGTGTACAGTAGTGTTAGCTATTTCTGGCGATTGATTAATTACCGGCATTTTGAACTTCATTTTTTGTACTTTCATTAGGGGGTTCCAGATATTTCAACTTTTCACTTCTTTTTTTTTTGTCTGTTTTGCCTTTTTTTTGTCATGATGGTGAAATATACAATCATAGAAATGGAGTTAGGGTTTTGAAAAGGTTCTTGCAGTCTATTTTACACTGATCTGTGTGCTCTTTCCAGACATGGAACAGATTATTTCAAAGAAGCTGCAGTATGGCTCAAGTCCGAAGAAAATTAAAAGACTGAAGTTCAGTGAATGTGTCATCTGCCAGACAGAAACGGACGAGAAGCTGTCAAGTATGAAAAGTTCTGACCGGCTTTTTCAAAAGCTTCAGAGCTGTCAAACCAAGCAGTATATGTACTTACTGACTGAAGCATCTAAGGAAGATTTCATGGAAAAGAGCCCGAAGTGGCATTTGAGCTGTCAGCGCCGTTTTTTCCACGGCTTCAGTTCTAAGGACCACGTAGACAAAGAAAACGTTAGACCAGGGAGTTCGAGGAAAAGAACGAGAACGTTTTCTACAGAGAGCTCATTTTCATATGGTTCCTGTTGTTTGTTCTGTGGCAAGAAAAAAGACTTGAAGAATAAACAGAACAAAATGAGCAAGTTCGAGTCTTCCAACGTCTGCCATTAACTGCAGGAAAAAGCTAAGACACTCATCTCTTCTAATCCAGAAGTTTTAGAGAGATGTACAGGTAAAGACTTACTTGCCCATGGTACTTCTTACCACATGAAGTGCTACAAAAAGTTCATGGCGTCAAAACCTAAGGATGAATTTGGAGATTATGAATCTCTTAAACTTGTATACGATCAGTTTTTGCAAGACGTTGGATCTAGAATGCAAGAGGGCAGAGTGTATTGCATCTCTGAGCTTAAAGTTAAACTAAAAGAGGTCCTAGAAAGCAGTGGCTTTGCTTTGGTCAGATCTAGCATGAAGAGAATGAAGAGAAATCTTGGGTATTGGTTTGGTAAGACACTTGGAAAGCACGTATCTAGTGGCAAATCCTTTTATTATCTGAAGGGAGTTACTTCACCAGGTGCAGTTATTGCCCAAGTGAGGGAACTGATAACGTCGTTGGAAGAGACAATTGTAGTAGTGCAGTCGTCTGAAGAAGATAGTGACAGAAGTGAAAGTTCCAAAACCAGTTCGGTCATTGCCTCACAGAGCTATCCGGAAAATTGTGAGACCAATACTGAGACATTTGTGGACGAGCAATCAGTGCCAGTTGAATCTGGCTCTAGCTTGACTGGAGCAAGTGGCAAATCTGATATGTTTGAGGTAGAAGATAGGAGACATTTTCCCTACTTGATGTTGAAACTCAAGTCTCAAATGGTAGAGAGTGTCCAAACGTATCAGTCTTCAGGAAGTACGGTTAATCTTTCGTACGATGCAGTAAATGATCTTGTTCCTCCACTGCTTTTCAATATCTTGGCTTACTTGGTAGCAGACATCTCAAGTCCACCTGATGATACTAACACTAAATACGAACTTGACCGTAAAACCAAAGAAATTGTGCTCAATCTTGGTCAGGACATTATTCACCAAGCTTTTCACATAGCTTCTCCTAAGCAAATCGCTCTCCCTGTCCATTTGTTTCATAAAAGTCGAAGTAAGTCAAACATTCAGTTGATGAACCGCCTGGGATACGGGGTGAGCCATCAGACGCTTCAATGGCTACTGACGTCAGCTGCTTTGGCTGTGGAGGAGAGGATTCGGCAAGTCGGGGTCTACATTCCTGATGGTTTTCGCAACGCCCTCTTCAGCCATTTTGTCTGCGACAACCTTGATTGGTCTGTAAGTATTGTCTGTGCTTGCAAAATTAGTTTTTAAGGGTAATTAATTGTCCCTAAGTTTTATACTAGATGATGTTTTTGGGAAGGCTCGAGGAGCTTAGGATCCTTTGTAGGTGTAGGAAACTTTTGACTGGCCTTTCCTTCATCAAAGTTGAGTCCTTCAATACGCCCAGCTCACTTAATTATATTATTCATGCACCTTCCCGAACACTGAGAAGATTGCACAGTCTTAATATCGTCGAGACACCCAAACCCTCACGAACACGCTGAAAACATTGATATTTGCCTCGTTTTGGGCCTCGGGAGCTGGCCGCAGTAATTGCAGGGGTCGTACAGTCAGCAACGTCCTAAATTAGGGACTTAGCAACCTTCCTAAGACCGAAATAGGGACCAATTAGGGACCAGATCGGGACGGCATTTCAGTAACCAGGTTAGCAAACCAAAGAACAGTACCCGTCGTCAGTAGCGTATATTCCATTTCGTTTCGGCAGGGGCGATCTCGACTTGACTCTAGAAACCTAAGTATGATAAGCAGTGACGTATCTACCCGATTTCCAGGGACGGGTAAAGGTTTATAATGTGCCGATAAAACGTACCTGCCTTTCTCATTCAGTACTGATCTTCAGGCAGACATAGCATTTTCTGCCGCGAAGCCCCGAAAATTTTAGAAATGTATCACTAAACAGTGTATTATTCCTTACATTTGCCTCTTAATACCGTTTCCTGAGAAGCAAACACTCTTAAAATTTTATATTGCGTTGCAAAGGGTCTAAGTTATTACAAAAACGAGAGTTAGGAAATATCATTTTGTTTTTGTTTATTTGCAGACACAAGACACAAGAACGGGAGATTTGTCTTGCCAGCGGGCAAGTCCCCCAAATTCACTTGAACGATTTTCAAGTGTTGGTCGTAAGGGAATATTGTGTATCGAGGGTAAAAAGGGTGGAGTATAAAGTACTCAAAAATGAAGGGGGGTCATTCTAAACCCATTGTATGGGTAGCGAAAATTAGGATGACTCGGCGAGAGTGTCAAGACTCGTTGAATCTCTTGACACGGGCAGTGAACGGAAATAAAAACTATTCCGTTCTCTGTCTATTTGTTTGACAAGCCCATGCAGTAATTTTGGTCTTTTTTTTGCGAATTGAATTGAATTGAAGTTTGAATTGAAGTTATCAAGTATTTTGCAATAGGTTGCATAGGTTGCATCAAGACGCTGGGTAATTATAGACAGAGAAAAGCCAAGACTAAGTGGGTCGGGAATAAGTTGTAAATCTTCCCTGGCTTAGCTAATATGCGAAGTACAGATACAATCGAATATTCTATGAATACACGGTTTGACTCCTAGACCAGATGCTGGTGTCCTCGGTGTTAAACCAAGCCAAGCAAACTTCTGCTTTTGACGCGAGAAACAATCTCCTGCTCTTTTTTGTCGCCTTTTTTTGGCTCTTCAATGTTTTAATCCACATTCTTTTATCCAGGAGGAAACTGCAGATGGCACCACCTCGCATGTGACTACCTGCATTGTGATACAGCCACAGCCAGCGTCTACCAAACCTGTGAAACAGCATGCAACTTTGATGAAGATGTGGCAGAGGAGTTCCACTCTTCCATCCGCTCCTGCTGAAGTATATGCGAAAAAGTTCTTGAGTCGAAAGATCAGACCTTCCCGTCGAGATGTGGATGTCACCGTTGTTTACTCGGATAAAAATTTGCCGTTCAGAGATGTGTATAACACATGGCTGATCTGCAAGACTGCACCTACTAAGCTTGTTAACCTAGCCACCGAAGGCTCGGAAGTGCCCCAGTTTGTCGGTCTCAAAGCTTTTTGTGCAACTTACAAGGTGGAATCTACGCCTGTAAGTAAGATTGGATACTTGCCTGTTGTACCAGGCCCACCATCTAATCCAGCCGTTGTGGAAAGTGTTCTGAATAATTCTCAGAAAACCGCTCGCCAGCTACGTCTACCGTACACTGTCATTACATGCGACCAAGCTATCTACGAAATCGTGTACGGACTGCGAGAAAAAAGTCCTAATAGTTATGCTGACATTGTACTGAGAATGGGTGGTCTTCACATCATAATGAATTGGATGTCGGTGATTGGATATGTTATGAAGGCCACCGATTTGGAGGCTGTCATTCACGAAGCAGGACTTCTCCGTGAGGGCACTATGAAGAAAATCATGACCGGAAAGCCTTACTACAAAGCCCTCTGGGCTCATACAATTGTGCTTGAAACTGTGTCAATGCTTTACTGGGAATCATTCGAAGACTTCTGTGTTGAATTGGATGATTTGTCATGTGCCACTGTTTTTGACGATCTTGCAGATTGTGGAGTCCTTTCGGTTGGCACGTCCCTGTGATAGAGATGACCGGCTGGAACTTATTCAAAGAAAGCTCACTGAACTAGAGCCGTGGATATCCAAATTCGAAGAAACACGCTCGTTTTCGAAGACACATCAGTTGTGGAAGCAGTACGAATCTAGGTGTTTGATTTTGTGGCAGTTTCTTTTTGGAGAAAGAAATGCCGATTGGGAAGCACACGTGACAGGAGCTTCCTCGATTATTCCCTTCATGGTCGCCTGTAGTCATTACAAGTATGGGGCGAGCTTAATTGAATACTTACTGGAAATGTCAGATTTACCAGAAGAAGTAGAAGAAGCTTTCCAACGTGGACTTTTCAAAGTCCGGACGAGTCGAAAATTTATCTGTATATCCCCTGATCATGTGATACAATCTACGATAAATCTAGATTCAAAGACGGATGGTGGTGTAACAGGGATTACCACAAACCCTAGAGCAATGAGGAAATGGCTGCTCACTTTGTCTTTTTGTTGCTCCATCTCTTCGGAGTTCCTTGAAATGCTAGGACTTGCAGCTACTGATGAAGAAGGCTTGCTCCACCACGAAGACTCACCTACATTCATTACTCGTCAGCAGAATGCTGTCCAGAAATTGAAAGCAATGATCGAGTCCAGGATCAACCCGTTCACAACTAGTGAGAAAAAGTTGCTAAATATTTTTACCAGCGAGCCCATCCCCGATGATATAGCAAGTGGACTATTAAGTCTTCGGCAGACTGGGATTACTACTGTGGAAAAGTACCTGCGCGGTGACAAAACCGCATTTCAAAAGTGAAGGTGAAAAATGCAGAAACAGCGAAAATAAGGAAAAAGGCAAGCAAATCGGCAAATTCCAGGTCTGTGATCGTTGCCGTTCTTCAGACCGTAAAACGGTTGCTGCTAAGTGTGGATCCAGCGATGGCTGGTGGGTTGGAGCGTTTGAAGGACTTATTGTCTTATGAACTTCTACCGTATTCCCCAGCTCTGTTTGAAAGAAGTGGTGACTTGGGCGACATATTTCTCCGCAGTGGAGCTAAGTCACCATTACTGGATTATATCAGGTGCAAGGCTGGCTTAGAAAGTTGGCCTGAGCATTCTTGCTCTAGTGCAGATGTACTGGTTATTGATTCCATGGCCTATTTAAGAAGCCATCCCCCTAGTGATTTCGAAACAGTGGAAACGTACTCCCGAAGAATGTTGAAACAGTGGATGTATGCTTCTTCGCATGTGCGAGAAATTCACGTTGTAGCTGACAGATATGACGGTTTATTCGGGTATCGAGATGCCGCTGGAAATCATGTCAGCTTGAAAGACAGCAGCGGTTGCCACGAGCACAGAGGTGCGAACGCTAGAGCACAAATATTGCTGGGAAGGAATACAAAGCTGTTCAACTGGACCTCCATCTTGGCGAGTTTCGAAGACAAAAAGTCAGCTCCTTGAGGTTCTCTTTGAGATTTGTGAAGGGTCTGTGGATCTCGTCAAGCAAGGTGTGACACTGCATCTCTCGGGAGGCTTTTCAGATCGGATGAAAGTTGCGAAATTGCCAGCAAATGTCAGTGCAGAAGATTACGAAGAGCGTCTCAGCTCAAACCATGAAGAAGCGGACACAAGGATAATTTTACATGTCCTTGACGCTCCAGGCAGAAACTTAAAGGAGATTGTTGTGCTAGCAAATGACACTGACATAGTTGTTGGACTTCTGTATCACTGCTGTCAGCTATTTGAAAAGAACGAGCTGGTTGGTCCTGCCATATATGTGAATTTTCAGAAGTATTCTGTGCCAATTCACCAGCTTTGTGAAGTCCTGCCGAACAGTTTGCTCAGTTGCCTGCCAGTGGTCCACTGTGTGACTGGGTGTGATACCGTCAGCTATTTTTATGGCAAGGGCAAAAAGTTAGCTATGAAAGCAGTTGAAAGAAGGAACCTCTATGAAGATATCCGGAACGTGATTGTGAGGCTAAGGTGCGACGATGTCCAAGCTGTCTTGGAAGAATTTACATCTGCCTGCCAAAAGGTAGTCGTAGCAATGTATGACAAAGACCCTGGTGACTTCCGGTCTTTGAACAATTTGCGCATTCACCTGTACCCAAGAAAACGGGAACTGAAATACTTGCCTCCGATGGATGACGCTTTTTCTTTTCACGCTATGCGTTCTTTGCTACAGGTCAAATTCCTGTTGGAAGCGAACTTGCCAAGGCCTTCGCCAGTTGACCCTACTCGATTCGGCTGGACTTTTTCGAAAGGCAAAATCTGTCCAGTTCCAATGGGGAAAGTTTCCCACAAGGTACCAGTCCTGAATACTGCCTTTGCCGAACTTGCTCTAGAGCCTGTCCGTGTGTTGACAAGAATAGAGGCTGTGATTTGTTGTGTCAGTGTGCAGGAAAATGTAACGAATCGGCAGATAAGTCCTCGGAAGACGAGTTTTAAAATTTGGACGATTCGTTCTTATATGTAATAGCCATTTGTTCTTTTAGTTGTTTCATTTTGAGTTAAAAGTTTCTTAGCTGTTCAGTTTCTCCTCTTCTCTGCTGCGAGGTGAATTCGCAATGTTTCCTGTATTAGGTTTCTAAAATCGATGCATTTCTGGCTTTACTTTGACACTTACATATTTTATTCGTAGCTAAAAGCTGAAGAAACCTAAAACTTTGGTCTTACAACGACAGGCTAACATTTCTCAACAATATAGCGGTCGTTTCCGGAATCAGCATGGTCAGTTACGTTGGGTCCAACCTCCGTTTCGCGGTCATCTCGCTGACCACACCTGTGTCAGTTTTCAGAGGCTGGGTCCTAGACTAATGGTAGTTTTACTTGGTACATTCTTTCAGATCTGTCTAAAGATAAATTGAAAGGAGATTATGAGCTTGCGCCATGTTACAAATTTCTTCAAGAAAACACTCATTGACTGCGGAAACAGAGAGACTGTGACAGTAACTGAGGTCCTGAAAATCAAAATAAAGCAAGTAGTAAGAAAAGAAAGAGTGACGTCAAAGTCCAAAATGGTTGAAAATTTGGTCATCAGATATTAGAAAACGCGAGAAAGAGAAGTTCGGGTCTTCCAGTACCAGAAAGTGTGAGAAACAAAAGTGAGAAAAGAACATTAGGAGTACAGGTCTAAGATAGTTCATGTTCAGATATTAGCATTGATGAAGACAAGTATTTGAATTTGCGAAGTCAAATGAAGATTTGGATATTACAGTGAAGGTGGCTAGAAGTAAAGGATCCAAAATTGTGTCCATATCTGAAAGTGATAGTGACTCGGACGACTCAAAGAATAAATCTGAGGAAACTACTGCATATACCAAAAAAAAAGAAACAAGTTTTAAACTAAGTGAAAAAGCGACCCAGAGGTCAGTGAGTTCGTTGTGAAATCTGCTTCATATTCCTTGAGAGTTTGCGTCGTTGACATCCTTGAGAGACATAAGGGGAGGATTGTCAAATGTCAGAGATCATGCTAAAACGAAAAAGCACATTCTAGCTGTACAAAAAAAAGGGCCAGGTTCAGATTGAGCAAGTTTTGGAATCCAGCGCAGAACCTAGAAGCAAGGTGAGGCTAGCTCGCACGATTGCGATAGCTGAAGAGAAAATGGCGGTGTGGATAGCATCTGAAGGCATCCCTCTCAGAAAGGCTGATGCATTGACACCCTTAATAAGGGAAATCTTTCCCAACTCGAAAATTGCAAATGGAGTAAAAGCAATGAGTACAAAGCAAGTGAAATCATAAAAGCGGAAATGCCTCAATGACAATGCCTCAGTCAACACAGGTGTCCATCGTGGGCTTGGTGCCCTTTTCAAAACCGAAGTGACGTCTCTTTTCACTATCGGGTGCACAAGTCATTTGTTGGCGCTCTGTGCCTCAGCAGCATCTAAAACCTTGCCCGACTGGTTAGAGTCTTTTGTGCATGATACCATACACTACATTACCCATAGTTCCAAGAGGATTGGAGAATTTCGTGACGACGAGAAGCTCTCTAAAATTTAAGCTAAACAGTTGCTATCGGTGGTTTCTACGACATGGCTCAGCTTTGAAGCAGCCATCAGACGGCTATTAGAAACCTAGAATGTCTTGTTATTGTTTTACAGTAGTCACGCCTTATACGAGGGTGCTGCCCACAAGGCGAGCAAGGGGAATTCACTCAAAATATACAATACTTTGAACAATCCTGTCATGAAGGCCTATCTCTATTTTCTTACATACGTTCTTGAAATTATCAACTCCCTAAACGCTGAGTTTCAGAGCAGGGAAACAAGAATCCAAAGGCTGGCGAGCAGCTCAGGCACGACGTACTCAATATTACTCCGATTGTTCGTAAGAAAACGCGTGATACAGGTAGCAAAATCACCTTTCTCTGCAGATCTGGTTCCCGCGATCTATCTTGAACTGGAGGACATGAAATTAGGCACCAATACCGAATATTACCTGGAGGAAAATGGATTTAAGATTACCAAGGACTCACTCAAAGCCTTTAGGGTCAACTGTTTGAGATTTTTAGTGGAGCTCCGCAAGCAGATGAGACAAAGAATAAGCTGACAAGACCCACTTTTGTCCGATCTCAAGATTTTGGACCCCAGCGTTGCACTTGGATGTGAAGAGGTGATCATTATTCGTATTCTCGTGCGCTTTTATCTGCTCCTGGGAAGCGACGCAACGATTGTAGAACGCAAGAGGGAGAGCCTTGACCCTCAGCTGCAAGAGCTCAGGTTCAGCCGAGCTGATCTTGGTTCAAGATCGGTTCGTTCAATCGTCTGCTTTCTGGAAGTGTTTTACATCTAAAAAATGGTATTGGTGAAAAAAAGTTTCCTGATCTGGCGACCTTTATGTTGCACCTCTGTTGTCTTCTTCATTCAAGCGCTACTGCAGAGCGACAGTTCTCTGTCCTGTCACATATGAAGACAAGACTGCGTAACAAGCTGAAACCCGTGAGTTAGTGCATTGATGATGACCAAACAGTTGTAACAGAGGCAGCTTGTAATACAGAAGATCCTCGTCGTGCTGAACAGGACAGCTCGGACTAAGTCTATGACTATGAGTAGAGTACTGACTTTGATGGGATGAGTATTTCGTTGCTTTCATGCATTCCAGCTCCAATGCAAAGGGTCAGCTCGTAATTCTTCCTAGTACCAACGATAATCCCTCCTTTTTTTCCTTTCGAAGTGGACAATTTTCTTTTCTCATTAAATCGTAAAAAAAATGAGAGGAAATTGTGTGGGAGCTATGCATCTAAAGAACGGAAGCCCTCTTTTAACCAAACACCTCACACTGCTAATGCAGATGATATCCACTCAATGTACTTTGCCCTCAAGATTCTCTATCGGTGACCTTACTCTGATCCCAAAGAAGGGAAAAGCAGTACCCCAGTGTACCTCGTTTCGGCCCATCACCGTCACAACCTCTCTTTGTAAACTCTTCGAGCTTCTCTTTAGGGACGAACTCGAAGCACCTTGCTGTACACCTCCACATTAAATTGGCTTCAAACGAGGAACTGGCTGTGCTGACCCTCTCACTGAAGTAGCAAACGCTCTTATTGATGTCGATTCTGCGGGAGAAATTCTAGTTCTTTATCGGATCTTTTATCGGGTCCTCTTTACGTCACACTAGATCTCTTCTCATCGAGCATCTTAACCGTCAAATTTCAGCATCTTACGGCTCTATTGTCACTTGTGAGTTCTGCTTCAATCGTCATCTCTTAGCTAGTCTGTTCAATGCAGTAGCCCTCCCCCATATATTGTACATCGCCCCATTTTGGAAAATATTTACAAAATCTGAAAAGTCAAAAATCCGTTCGCTGGTTTTCCGTTTTTCAAAATATTCACAACGTCTACCACCTTGGCACAGAAATTCACCTATAGTTAAAAATAAAAAATTGCAAACCCAGAACTAGCTACCTCTCGAGTTATTGGAAAACACAATAGAAAAGTAGCTGGTCATGAGCTAGGCCCACTTCTAGTGCAATAGCTTCGTCTGATGTTATTTTTATATATTTATGTATGAATATGTTGATGTTGTATGTGTGAATTTGCTTTTGCTTTGTTTGATTTTGTTCTTATTTTGTCCTTGGATTAGCTTCGTTTTGATTTTGTTGTTATTCCTATTTTATCCTTAATTTATTTATAGCGGACGTTCTATTTGATTGTTATTGGTTTTGTCGATATTTGGCTCATACTATTGTTTTCTTTTCTTTTTTTTCTCATATTTTGCTCTGTACTTTCCAAGTTTTTGTAGACGGATTTTCAATTAATAAATCAATAAAAAATTGTTATTAATTGATGAAAAGAAACCCATAACTGATCTTGTGGAAGATACTAGGCCAAAAAGTTGGAATGAGCTTCAAAAACAGTTTAAATAAAGATAATTTTGATCAGAAGTGGGGTTTGCAGATGTACTTTAAGGGGTGAAAAGATTTTTATAAGCTTTTCCTTAAAGCGAGAGAGGATTTTTGAGTTGAGTTTTTTCAATTCGATCTTATAAGGTTGATAGAAAGGAAACATCGCGAAAGGAAAAACTTAATGTTTCTTCAAGAAAAATAAGATTGTAAAGAGATTATTAAAAAAATTAGTAGATTATTAAGATTTCAAAAAGTTTCCCGTTTATTTTTTAAAATTTGTCTTTTTCTTAATGTTGAGGAGTGCGAGTTTCTAGTTTTTAAAGGTTTGACTGCCTCTAATGCTCCCATGGTTTGTCGTGGTTTTCCTATACCCTCTGTTCCTGTTTTTCGATGGTTGGGTATTGCTGTTACCAAATCAATTTCTAGCCTACGCCAGTGCACTGTTCGTGATGTTAAAAAGGAAATTCAAATTGGTTTTTCTAAGATTGCTGCCAATTGAGGGAAGAACAATAAGTACTCGTAGAACAAAAGGGAAATTTTTATACAAGACAGTGGAACGTTCCACTGTCTTGTATAAAAATTCCCTGTTGTTCTACTTATTGGTTATGATGGAAAGGCAGTGTGGTCTTCGTCACTATTTAATCGAGGAAAGTATAACAAAAGTGCAATGGGTAGACTGTATTCTAATTTTTGTGATCATTCTGTGCTTTACCTTTCTGGTCTTTATCCCCTTTTAAAGAAAAAAATGTAAAACATATCCGGGCTTTTTATTTCAAATATTGTAAATTTTTACTTTATGTCCTCCCTTGGTATAGTAATGATAAAATAATTCGTAAGTTTGAAGTAATCGATGTAACAGCAAAGCTGGTCGTGCTGCGTGGAAGGTTTTCGGATTCAGCTTTTTATCGTTTTTCGCATCATCATCCTTTGGTCTGTCTGGTTGGTTAATTTCATTGCAGTGTAAAACTTCATTTTTTCTATTTTTGTTCCTTGTCATACTCATAACTTTGTGTATGAAATGGGTTATAAATAAATTATTATTATTATTACTCGTAGAGAAATAAGTGAGAAGAGCCAGGCAACTAGAACAGACCTAAAAATTGCAGCGTAAGTGGATTTAATTGTTTTGGTCCAGAATCAACATTGCCTAAGGACATGTTCAAATTTTCAAACTTCTTGCTGTAGGGTTCGCTATAGGATTTAGACAAATACATCTCTTTACATTTGAACAGATTTCCTCTCACCCTCCAAAGATTTCCTTTCAACCTTCAAGGAAATTTTTATATATCCCAAACCTAGCATTAGGTAACTGTTGATAATATCTGTTTCTTTTGCAGGGTTTAAGCTGCTGGTCGAAGTTATAATACCATGACTCGGATCAGTTGTGACTTATCAACCAATATCATTATATCAACCAACTATGACTCAGATCAGTTGTGACTTATCAATCAATTTCATCATATCAACCAATCAAATTTTTGTGTTTTTCTTTGCCAGTCTTGTTTGCCAAGAATCGTAGTGGAGATAATAGTTTTTTTCTTCATTCGAAAACGTCACAGCATTTACTTGAGGATTATGTGCAAGCGGTTTAGTTTAAACCTTGTGTCCAAGACAAACGTGACTCACTAAGCTGCAGTACCCATTGCTTCGGATTAGAAGATGCCAGAAATTGTAATCGGATCATCGAAATTTAGCGTGGTTTCTAAGAAAAAAGGGTGGTGTGTTTTGAAAATGTGATTTGTGAGAACGTGAAATTTATCCCCCTGTCATCCTTTCGAAACCTCTGATATCGTCACCTCAGTGATATAGAACTGTAAGTGGGTGACCAAGGTTGATGTCTAGCGATGGCTTTAGTCCTTGGCAAAATAAACGTGTGGATGCCCCCTTTCCTTTTTTTATGATCTACCAACTTATTTTACGTCTGCAAAAATTTTTGCTTTGTGTTAGTTAAGTACAATTCTTCAAAGTCAGATTTCTCGTCTGTCAGATTTGGAAATGCTAAAAATTTAGGGACACTGCATCATTTTAACTTAAATTAAACAAAAATGCAGAGAAGATTTTTCGCTAAATAATTTAGCCCTACAATTCCCTTAAGTAGCTCAGGACTATTTCTGAATGTTCAGAAAAGGGCAAGATAGAGGAGTTGTTGAACAATTTTAACCACTTGAAGAACCAGTTTGCTGAGAGGTTAAGGTGATTGACGTCTTTTGTTCTGGATTTCGGAATCTGGTGGAAGAGTCTGTTAATGATGACTGAACTTAACAAACTTGTTTTGCAACAAACTACATCTTTTTATTTTGCCTTCCATTATTTTCCGAACTTTTTTTAAAGCAACGTAATTTGCCATTCTATCCCCTCGCAGCATAGGTTCCGCTATGAGGTAAAACTTACATAATTTGAAAGAAAATCCGCAAACCAAAAAAAATCGATAGTGCCTGCCTGGAATTGCGAATAGATTCCCAGTCTGGGAATTGGAATTTCTTTCAGGCTTGCACATGGTCTTTAAGGAAAATCCTATGCGTCTGAACTTAGGGTGCAATTACACGGTGTGGAAAACCGTGCGGAGATAACCACACGTTTTTCCATGCGGATTGAACAATATTATTTTCAACTTTAAAACCATGTAGGCCAAAATAGACGACTCGTTACAACAGCCGTTCGGACCTTGTCACCCAAGATCGTAATAGCAACCAAAGATAAACGACTCGCATCTTTTTCGCATAATTAATGCAATTGTCGAAGTGAAAATGCCTCTCGATGATTGGTTCTTTACTTTTCAACTAATATAGGTAGCGGTATTGATAAAAAAACTTCGCTCTGTTGACATTCTCATGACGATATATTTCTGCCATCTATTGAAATTGAACAAGCACTACATTTAATTTATAGGTGTCGTTAATGTCAAAGCCGGAAATACCTGCAGAACTCATGCAGGGAACATACCGCTAGGTAGCAGACCTCTCGATTTTCCATGACGTGTTTTCGGGCCAGAGCCAGATCTTCCCAGGTTTAAGCATCTTTGCTAGTAACGTTCAAGCTTTCCTACTCCGGAGTACCAAAAGTAAACTCTAGTACGAAGGCCTGAACACGCTCTAAAAGTGGTCCCAGGTTTTTTGACGAATTTTACACCTTTTTTTGCACATTTTTCACAAGTTTTGAAAATTCGTATTGGCAACACTGGTGGATACCCCCTCCCACACCTTGTAATTTCCTGAAATGCATCTGTTAGTTATGTTGTGATGGCCATTTGTTGTCGTATAAAATTCAAAAACAGCTCATTCGATTGGAAATTGAAAGGGCCAGTGCCCTTTTTATTAGTCGAAAGTGATCGGAGGGCAACCGACCCCCTCCCAAGCAAACCGTCACCCCAAACACATCCAATCAAAATTTTGAGATAACCATTTTATTTGACTTAATTGAAAGGACCGGAAAATATGTCTTTGAGGATGACAACACCCCACCCCAGCCCTCAGGGCAAGGTAAGTTATAACCTGGGGGCACATAAAGTTTATATAAATAGGGTGATCGTATAAACTTCAGAGGGGACTCGTTTGATTGGTAATCAGAAGTTGTAGTGCCCTTTTTCAAATTCAGAGTGATTGGAGGGGGATACCCCCCAGCCAGCACGTACGCAGGAGGGGGGCTTCCAAGCCCAGACCCCCCCCCAAAATCGCACGATTATTTTTTTATTTTCCCATAATTTTCTGATAGTTCTCACCGAATAAGGGATAGTGGCTAAATACTGATCTAGACACAAGGTGTTAACCGTTTTCGATGATTTTTCGGCCTGTAATTACCCGATTGGGTCACCAGCATACTATTAATCCATTTCCTGTTCAAGTTGTTTGAGCTAACTGTTAGTTTTTAAAGATTATCTGTTTGTGGGTGGTCCTTCCCTAGGGGATAAAGTGGGCATTCTTGCAGTTAAGCCCAGGCCTTTGCTGTTGCAGTTGACAGTCTATAACCAAGTGTTGCTAAAGATAGGACAAATGTGAAATGTCGAAAAAACAACAGAGTGTTCTCCAGCTTTGGGGTAAAAAACGACGAATTAGTGAGGTTGACTCGTAAAAAAGTGGCAATGGTGATCAGCTGAACATTGCCGTTGCGAATGAGTCTTCAACTTCAGCTCAAAAATCGATACCAAATGCTGAGGTAGTAGCAGACAAACGTGATGAAAAAACATTGACGTTGAGCTTGAGATTGGAACCTTTTTTGAAAGAAGGGGTTCGGTTTCCGATGAAACAAAATATAATTTACTGAAAAGGCATTTTCAGCCAAACAAGGACTATCCTTTTGCAGTTCATGTCACAGGCTCAAAAATAAAGAAGTTTCAAGTTAGCTGGATGGATAAGTACACTTGGTTAGTATTTTCTTCAGTGAAAAAAGGATTTTTCTGCAAATATTGTGCTTTGTTTGCTTGTGATCAAGCCGGAAGAGGGTCTCACCAAAAATTAGGGCAGCTTGTCTTGGAGCATCACGTGAATCAGAAAAACGCCCTGGAAGACTTTTCTAAACATCAGCCAAACTCTAACCATAAAGACCCTGTTGTTTGGGGGGAAAGTTTTCTGGCAACAGTGAGCAGGCAAAAGTCCTCTATAGTGGAAGTCTCGAATACTCAGAAAACAGATGAAATAGAAATAAACAGAAAAAGGCTTCGTCTCATCACAAAAACAATACTATTGTGTGGACGGCAAGGACTTGCAATGCGTGGGGACGAAGATTCGGGGAAATTTACCTTTGTCGACCCTGTAACAAACGAAGAAAATTTTAGGACCTTGCTATGCTATCGGATGAAAGACGATCCAATAATGAAAGAGATGTTTGAGAAAAGTGCGGGCAATGCTGAGTACTGCAGCCTCAGAATTCAGAACGAACTAGTTGATATTTGTGGACAGCTCATTACTACAAAGACTGTTGATCAAGGGAAATACCTCCTTTTTTCACGATCCTCGCGGACGAGACAACCGAAAAATTAAGGCAGGAACAGATGAATCTAGGGCTTCGATTTTTGGACAGCGAAACTTTTCAGATCAGGGAAGGTTTTTTCGAGTTTGCTATTGTTGAAGACTTGCGAGGTGAAAGCCTCGGTCAGTTTATCATAAGTCGAATGGAGAAACTTGGTCTCGACATGAAACTATGCAGGGGCAAGGGTATAATTGGGCTGCAAACATGAGTGGGCATTTGTCAGGAGCCCTGGCTTTTATCTCGAACAAATATCCGCTCGCCAAGCATGTTCCCTGTGTCGCCCACTCCTTAAACTTTGTAGCGACGGACTCGAACAAGATTCCTGATATCAAACACTGTATGATGGTTATTCGTGACAGTTAATTTCTTTCACTTCAGTGCCAAGCGAAGCGCTGTCTTAAAAACTTACACTCAAGTCAATCTGAAAGGAGTGTGCGAAACTCGACAGGTCGAAAGACACAATACGATACAGATATTAAAGTAGTTAGTTGTTCCGATCTTTAAGGCCCTAGAAGACATAGAGTCAAATGGGGACTCCGTCGCGTCGTCAAAAGCCAGAAGTCTGCTCAATAACATCCTGAGCTTGGACTATATAGTGACCCTTATTGTGATGGATTTTTTCTGGGGTACACACTGAATTTGTCTAAGCTGCTGCAGTCAGAAAACATCGATATGGCTATGTGCATTCAGTGTCTCGAAAATGTGACAGGAATGTTTCAAGATAGACGAAATAAGGCGGAGGAAAAGTTCGGTCAGCTGTTTTCGGAAGTCATGTCACCATTGTCACCATTGCCATGCCACGAAAGAGAAATATCGTCAACATCTCAAAGGATATCCCGGCAGAAAAGAACATGGAATTTTACTATCGAGTTTCCCTTTTCATCCCATTCGTGGACCAACTCATACAATCACTCGAATCTTGATTCACAAAGCACAAGGTTATTCTGAAAGGCCTCAGCGGAATCCTGCCATCTTTTGTCGTAAAAGAGCCTCTTAGCAATGTTAAAAAACTGATCAAGTTATATGCCTCAGATCTAAAAGATCGGAGTCCTCTATGAAGGCTGAGCTTCAATTATGGCGGGCTAAGTGGCTGAAAGTAGCTCCCTGTGTTTTTCCAAAGACGGCAGTGCAGAGCCTGGCTGAGTGTGAGCGAGGCATATTTCCCAACGTCCATACATTACTCCGTATTTTCTGCGTCATTCCTAATTCTACAGCGTGTTGAGAGGTCATTTTCGTCAATGAAAAGGCTAAAAACCTATCCCCGTAGCCAACTGAATGAAGGCTGACTGAATGGCTTGGCACTTTTGCATGTCCATCAAGATATTTCTGTATCAGTGGATGAGATTCTGGAAAAGTTCGCTCTTAGCTATGCTCGTAGGTTGCAATTTAGAATATAGGGCTAGTCTCTATTTCTTGATATATGTGCTTTTGGTATTTGTAGATGTTACGTAATACAATGTACTTTCTATCTTCTGTTTTAAAGGATTTGGCCCCCTGCCCCTAAAAAAAAATCCTGCGTACGTTCCTGCCCCCCGGCCTCTAATTTTCCTGAAATGCATCTGATAGAAATTTTGAGATTCCATTTATTGTCGTAAAAATTCAAAACAGGCTCATTACATTGGAAACTGAAAGCGCTAGTGCCCTTTTTATAAGTCAAAAGTGATTGGAGTGTAACAAGGCCGCCCCCCCCCCTACGACCATAAATTCCAAAAACGCATCTAACCAAATTTTGAGATAGCGATTTTGTTCAGTGTAGTTGAAAGGGCTGGAAATTATGTCTTTGACAACCCCCATACCTTAAGACCAGAATATAATTTGCACCTTACTGAAAAAAAATGGCTGTGAATTGCCAGTTTAGTATACATATATTGATAGATAATCCTTAAAGTTTTAATAGTTTTGTATTTATTAAAGTCACAAAAGTTAAAACATTTTAAACTTATTTTGTTTATTTAAACCATACAATAAATACCCGAGTCAAACTCAAAACGAGCGAAAATTAACAAGAGTAGGGCTGACAACCTCTATGCCTTCTGAAGACCAAAACAAAATATGCACTTTACTGAAAACAAAATACATTTAAAATGTTTTCACTTGTTCAAAACCTTGGTACTAGATATATGACGGGTGAAGTCCTCCCCCTAGCACTCAAATTACAGCGCGAGTGTCTAGTGGCCTTTTACAGACTAAACAGAGATTGGAGGGCAAGCAGCCCTTCTCTCAAGCCCATTCATTTTCAAACGCATCCAGTCAAAATTCTGAGACAGCCATTTTGTTCAGCATAGTAGAATGGTCCAGCAACTATGTCTTCAGGGATATTAGGCATGTCAACCCCCACAATTATTTAATTTGCCCATTATGCTTTAAAACTAAATGTTGCTTTAAAATAAATAAAAAAGCATTGTTTTAATGGTGCCAATAAGACCCCTCAGCATTATATTGAGAACAACTGGGGGTATTATGTTGAAACTTTTGGATATACTACTACTACCACTTTTGCTCTCACAATTTAAATAAACAAAATGAGTTTAAGTGTATCCAGGCTGTCAAAGAGAATAAATAGAATCTTTTGGGAATGACATTAAGTTTTATTTTCCAGGTCAACTTCAGAAGCATTGAATTAAAAAAATACTGTTTGTGTCAGGATTAAAAGTTGTTGAAAAAGTTTCTCCGACATACAAGTAGCAGCCCATACTACCGATTCTTGTAAGAAAAAACTGAAAAGATACACAATATTGCTTTTCTATGAAAAAGAATAAGTAAAAAAAAAACAGAAATTAATTTTAAAAACTTTCTCCACAAGACAAGTTTTTCAAAGAAAAGTAAAGAACTCTATTAAGCCAAGTATGAGCAAAAATTAAGTCAAATATTCTTCCAAACATAAAACTACCACAAATCACTATCAATAAATAAATGAAACTAAAAACGAACAGAAATTAGAGTCAAACTAAAAACGAACAAAAACTAACATGAATCGGGCCGATAACCCCTATGACTTTCTCAAAACCAGAACACAATTTGTGCTTTACTGAAAACAAAATAAATTTGAAATATTTTCACCATTATTACTTTCATAAATGAAATTTATCAAAACTTTAAGGAAGAAATGTCAGTATATTTCAAGTTCTGACAATTCTGGAACATTTGATTGTGATAAGTATACTCCTCAAAGACAGGATATCAGCACCTCTTTTCATGAAAAAAGAAAATAGTTGAGGGTAAACTTGAGTTTGGGAGGATTTGTCGTTGAATATGATAATATATAGATGCTAAAGCTGCTGGCACAGTTCATAACCGCCATTGGAAGAGATAGGATTATGTGACAGGAAGAACAACCAAGATTAATTAATGTGATAGAGCCAATTGTTGATTATTTATTAACCAAAGCAGAATCCAGATTCATTAAAAGAAGACCAAAATTACCCAGCAGTCAAGAGGGGTCTTTAGTTCGTTAATCTTCATCATCAGTCTTTCAACGACGATCAAGGAAAACGGACAACCTGGTAAAATTGAAAAATGTTTGCCCAGGCTTTTTTTAGATTAATTGGTATTCTAAAGTGTATAATTTGGATAAGAGCATGTAGAACAATTGGACTAGGCTTGATTAATGAATTCCGATCCTTTAATGGAGCTCCCCCAGGGGGAGTATCACAGTGGATACACGCCATCCACAACAGACCAACCGTATAACACAAACAGGGTTAGCATCAATACAAGTAGGATTATCACATCCTTTGAAATCATTCTTACCCCCCTCATAGCATACTCACCACCTCATACCCATTCATATAAAGTATACTCTGGACAGCCCCATCAAGCACTTAAAAAAATTTCACTTACAATTTCCTCATTCAACATATTAGGAAACACAAGAGCCCTCTACAGTTTACTATGCACCTCTCCCATATACAAGTCCTCAAGGTGATTTGTATCATGCCCTTCATACCCAGAACTCTCAATGTGTACCTTAAGTAAGTGTCCATTACAGACTTTCAGGGTTATCAGTTGATTACCCTCCCTCCCCCCAGGAAGAAGAGGACATCGCAAATGCTATAGATTCTATGGAGGCTGAAGAGATTAGTGATGTACTGAAATGAAATGGTAAGAGAAGTGGCTCACCTCTTGAGCAAGAAACTGTAAAACCTCCTATAAGAGAAAGATTTTTAGAAAAATTCAACACAAGAAATAATAGAATAGAGGCAACTAGTGAGGTTATGAGCGGTGAATCAGTGACTAATTTCACAGTGATTTTTCACCTCACAGGTATAGCTTCCAACAGACAGAGCAATCACTCTAGAACTAAAGAAAATTCTAAAAACAGAAAAGTTTGACTTTTATTCAAACTATGATAGGAATAGGCTATCTGTAAATGTGCAATCACAAACTGTACTGGATACTTTTATGAAAATCCAGAAGTTTGATGATGTTGATGTAGCACCTAAAGAGAAAAGGCAGGTCAGCTATGGTGGAATCAAGCAAATAGCACTAGAGTATACAAAGGAAGACCTGCTGACAGACCTCAGGGCAGAAACTAATATTGAGTTTTAGAAATTAAAGTGGTTGAACAGATACAACCAAGAGACGAAAAAAATTAGATGATGGCCTGAGTATTTGTGTTGCATTTGAGAGCAACTTCTTCCCCAGTGTATTTGGCTTTATTGAAGAAAAAGAATATATTGAGAGATACAACCGACCAATTGTACAAGGCTTCAAATGTCAAAAGTAAGGCCATACTGTGGAAAAAAACACTCAACAACATCTTGTAGCTGCCCAGCCCTGCAAAAAAAAAACATGAAATCATAAAAGTTTCAGTTGTTCAAAATACACCAATAAAAAGAGCAGCTAGTGCATACTGGAGTTATACAGATGCACTAAATAAGAAGGTTGTGAAAGAGCAACCCCTCCTTGAACCTAAAAAGACCCTTCAACAGCTCGTGTTATTTGTATCTAAAGTGCCAGAAGTGATAAAAATCAAGGAAATAGAAATGAAAGATAGAATAGTGAAGGTGTATCGTCTTATGTACTCACTGTTAATGAGCATAAGAGAAGGTATCAAGTGATGTGTTAACTTTCATCCTAGCTAAATTATGCTAAAAACTGCAAATTTAATGGGTGGAAAACTGCAAATTTAGTAGGTACTTCAAAATATCTATAAATAGGCCCATTGAGCAGTTCACACAAATGATCAAAAAATAAAGTGAATATACCATATGAGGACTTTTTATACTCTTTGTCAATATAATAATTGTTTTTGTTGAAAACTCAATTTTGACCCAACCTAATCTTTCTGGCCTTACCCAAAAATATAGTTTATATTATAGGCTATATTTCCAATGCATTTTTTTATTCTCAATTTTTTCAATTATCAACTTAATTTACAGGCAAACTGGTTTTACCAAGACTGATGCCAACAGAGGTATACCACCTAGCCTAAGCTGTATCTAAAATAAGAGACAAAAGTATCATCTTTGAGGTTCTGCAAAAGGCTTAATATTGAATTTGCAAAAAAAATATTATATTTTTGCTTCTCTGTTGTAAACAAATGCAGATTGTTTATCTTTAATATCGGATGAGCTTGTTGCACCTGTTTAAAGTCAAAAACCCCATATAATAGCTGTGACTGAAGTTCTATCAAAAAACTGTATTGACCCCTCTGTTCATTTTCAGCAATTAAGTGCTTATGATTTAATATGTAAGACAAATTATGGAAGTCTTGTCTGTGTTTATGTATGTTTTTCCCTGGGATTTAAACACAAAAAAGTTGATTTTGAAGTTTGATGATTCAGGCATTGCACCTGAACATGTTGAAAAGATTATACAGAACCTTTCTGTTGATAAAGCCCCTGATATTGATGATGATTCAAATGTTGTCATGTGTGAATTGGCTAATTCCTTTGCCAGTCCTCTAGCTTCTCTTTTTAAACTTTGCTTTGATTCTGGTAAATGCCCTGTTGCACGGAAAAAAGCAGTGATAAAACCTCTTCATAAGGGTGGACTAAGGTCAGAATTCAGTAACTATTTACGCATTTCAAACACTTCAATTTTTTCTAGAATCATGGAAAAAGTAATTGTTGATTGGGTCCAAAATTATTTTGAAAACAATAACCTGTGGCACAGAGCACAGCCTGGTTTTACAAAGAATATGTCTTGTAACACTCAGCTAATGGAAGTAATTAATGATTTTCAAACGATGGCTGACTTAAGTCAAAAGTTTGATTGTGTTTATGTTCATTTTTGCAAGGCATTTGACAAGGTATCAATATCTCTACTGTTGAAAAAATGTCAAAATTATCAGATTGGATTGGAACTCTGGCTTGGATTAAAGATTACCTAACACATAGGCCACAGAATGTTAGGGTTGGCAAAGCCTTATCTAATCATTGTAGTGTTTTGAATGGAGTCCCTCAGGGTAGTTGTTTAGGACCAGTTCTGTTTTGTATATTTATAAAACTTAATTAAAAACTTAGTATCATTTGAAAGCTTAGCAGGTTTTTATGGATAATTTTTATTTTTAGAACTATAGGGCCGTCATCCACGAGATGAATAGTCAACTGGTATCTTTACATCAAAAGATTGGACTGATACAGCGTGACGTTAGACGACTCAAATTCATAGAGCAAAACGTCATCAATGTAAAAGAGGACCTAAAGAGGTCTCTAAAGCTGGTTGGAAAAATTCAAAAAGAAGCATCACTTCCTGAATGGTCTACAAATTTGTCAAGATTAACAACTGCACTGAGAATTTGGAAATTGTCAGACCAACGGTTATGTTGGTGCTAGTAGCGTAATTTCCGCAGCTTATTGAAACGCATTACGGTAGGAATCCAGATGCCTTTTGGAAAACTTCGGCAGAGAACGTTGAAAAAAAAATTCATTCTCTCTCCCTCCTCAGTGCCCGCAGTAAGTGAAAGTACCTCTGCCACCACCATTTCTCACCTGAATGAGATTAGGAGAAAAGTAAATGGACAGCATGAAACAACTCAAAATAAGCCTGTACCTTGGATTCCAGGATATAAACCAGTAGACAGACCTAGCTATGCTGTTGTTCTGAAAAATCTGCCTGCAGAACTGGATGCACCTGCTGCAGGAAGACTTTATAGACAACGTTTGCCCTGATAGTACTGAAATAAGTAAAATTCGAAAATCCAAGACTGACTGGAAACTGGTGGTCAAATCTAAAGACAGCTGAGGCAGTGGCTGCAGCTCTGAAGAATAATGCAAGCGGTGTCTCAGCCACTGTTCGCTCAGCGAGCCATATAGGTGTCTTGAAGAGAGTTCCAGAAGACCGCGATGGTGATTTGCTGAAAGCACTAATTCCAAACGCAGCAAAAATACTACAGTGTGGAAACTCTAGAGTTTACAAGATATTCTTAAGAGTCCCAAAATGAACTAGTGACCTTCCTTTGGGAATCTGTGAAAGTGCACTATTAGAGGTTACCAGCCAAAGAATTCATGTTCTTACCTAGAAAATACTATAAGTGTCATACAGTTTGTCACTTAGCCGCAGATTGCACAAAACAGCCCAAATGCTCTCAGTGTGGATCGACAGAGCATGTGCCTGGCCGCGATAGTAAGTGGAAAGAGCCAGCAGTCTGTTTATATTGCAATATGAGGGGTCATATCTGTTATAGTGTACAGTGCCCGGTGAATAAGCCCGCTAAGTTTACAACGAAAGCTACTCATTCATTAGTACAGTGAACTTGATATCCTGGAACATTAATGGCAATTTCGCTGAAAGACACGCGGTAATATGTGAATTTTTGAAGTCAACTAGTGTTGTTTGTATCCAAGAGCATTTTTCTATTCCTATGTCAGTGAATCAGCATGACATTTTTCCTACCCAACTGATGCATGCAATCCCTGCTGATTGCAAACAAACACTGGGTAGGCCCTCTGGTGAGCTTGCAACGTATGTGACGAAAGATATTGAATCGAATTTATTTTTCACATCGCAGAATATACTTGCTATCTAGGTGCATATTTGTGCAGTTATTAATGTATATTTACCGGTTGATTATCATAATGATTGTTCTGATTGTATGTTTGCTCGAAGTTTTGCTAAGTTGTCTGGTTGTCTTTGTCTAATTCGTTCTAAGAAGCTCCTGACAGTATTACTAGGGGATTTTAATTGCGGGGTTAGCGCGGAGCCCTCTGATGAAGGAGATCCCGGCTCGAGAGCTCGTGAGAGTATGAGTCATGGCGTTCTAGATGATTCATCTAGAAACCCTTCTGAAAGACACCCGGTTATATGTGAATTTTTGAAGTCAACTAGTGTTGTTCGTATCCAAGAGCATTTTTCTATTCCTATGTCTGTGAATCAACTTGACATTGTGCCTTCCCATGTGATGCATGCAATCCCCGCTGAGCGCAAACAAACACTGGTTAGGCCCTCCAGTGGGCTTGCAACATATATGATGAAAGATGTTGAATCAAAGGTATTTTCACATCGCAGAATATACTTACTGTCCAGGTATATAGTTGTCTAGTTATTAATGTATATTTACTGACTGATTATCATAATGATTGTTCTGATTGTATGTTTGCTCAAATTGTCACTAAGTTGTCTTATTGTCTTTGTCCAATTCGTTCTAAGAAGCTCCTGGCAGTAGTACTAAGGGACTTTAATTGCAGGGTTAGCGCGGAGCCCTCCGATGAAGGAGATCCCAGCTCGAGAGCTCATGAGAGTATGATTCATGGCCCTCTAGATGATTTGTTGACTGTGCTAGTTGAAAATAAAGATTTCACTTATATACATTTCACTGTACACACCTCAGACCTGGACCAGCCAATTTGTTCCAAACAGCTAAACCCCACACATTACAGTACACGATACAGCTTACTCCTCTGACCACTTCCCGAACGAGTTCAAAATAAAAACACCATATGGTTCTCCTAACACAAGCCCTGCTAAGCATACACACCTGTCAGGACCAAAAACAAAAAAAGGTTGAAATAAAGAATTGGAATAGAGTTAACTCTGATGTATATGTTGACGTAAGTTATAGGATTTTACATAAAACAAAAGTCCCACAAAATCTGCTGATGAATTCAGGTGATCTTGCAGCACCTAATAATGAAGTGCAACTTCAGATTAGCTTATATTGTGCCCAAATATCTCATGCACTCCTTGCCGCTGAAGAAACTGCAGTTCCAACAAAGAGAATAAAAATTGGTAAACAGGTTGAGGGAGCAGAATCTTGCTCTGGTTGAAGCGTGCGATAAAGCAAAATTCCGGCTCTCAGTGTCGAATGATTGTGCCCAGCCAAGGACTGGGATTGTGAACAATATCAGATTGCTTACAAAAAGAAAATTTGCTAAAGAACTTGCAAGTCACCGCGCTAAACTTATTAGCAAGTCGTCTGATGCTGCTTTGCAGAATCCTAATAGCATATGAAGATCGTTTCAAGATAGAAACCTAGAAATTATTACCTCGTCAATCCCTAGGGAGGCATAGAAGGCACATTATGCACATGAGTTTTCATCACCCTGCCCCACAAAAAGTGCAAAGAATAAGAAGGATTTGGACAATTTAATTGAGTATAATATGATAATTATGGATTTTGTTGTGTCAACTAGTCATGTTAGAGATGCTTTCCAACATCTTAAAAAGAACAATCGAAAGGTATAGACAGAAAATCTGCACTGTACCAACAAAATACTTCACCAATGATCATTAAACACCTCAAACTACTTTACCAAATGATTTCTGCATGGGGGTTGGTTCCCACTACATTTTGCACCGTGAGTCTTATCCCTGTGCCAAAAAAAGGTAAACTGCAAGGTGAATGTATGTCATTCAGAACAATCACTGTTTCTACAGCTTTTTGCAAGGTTTGGAACTCTTGATTATAAAAGATGTTACTATTTAGTGTTATACACTGCCATACCAATTTGGATTTCAGCATGGGCTTGGGTGCAGGCATGCACTAAGTGCAGTTGTCTCTATTCTAGTTGATGTGGATAGTTCTGGAAAAGGGATTGTGCTTGGTATGTATGATATAAGAAGAGCATTTGATTCACTAAACACCAGCAGATTATCCTCAATATGGCAAAAAGCAGCATTCAGTGCGACATGGTATTACCACTAAAAGACATGTATGAGCACCTTGAGGCAGAGCTTAAATTTGGTGAGAGGAAAATGGAAACTTGAAAGTTATAGTTCCAATTCTAAAAGGTGCCCAAAGAGGTGCTCCTACATCAGTGCCTGCGTTTAATAACAGTGTCATTTCAGTGCAGGAAAATCATATGACTCTGTGTGTCCTGAGTGGCAATAACCTTGATATGATTTGTTTTGTAGATGACCTATTGAACCTTGCTTGACGCTGAGTGGGATTCAGGAAAATTTTAGCACGTTTCAAGCTTGGTATGCACAGATTGGTCTGGAATTCAATGCTTCTAAGTTGGAAGTCCTACTATTCAATTGGCCAGAGGGATGTATGCCCCAGTCAATTCAATTTGGAAGCACAGCAGTAACACAAGCTGAACACATAACTTATCTAGGGCTCCCAATAGGTCGGACTCCAAAACACACAAGAATCCTGCTCACGCAGCATATTGAAAGACAAGTATGCTTTGCTTATAGCCAACTTGTTCCTAAAAAGTTTAGCCTTAACTATTTCATCCTTGCGCAACTATATAATGACCTTGTTCTTCCCCTTTTCCTTTACCTTAGTCAATTTTGGCAAATATTTTCTCAAACCTCTAGGCAAAAGCTCTGGTCAACTTCTTTCAAATATGCAAAATACCTATTAAGACTCCCTCCATGCACACGTAACACGCACCTCATCAAGAAGTATAAACTAGCAGACCCTACATTAGCAATTGAAAAACAAATGACATGTTTTAATAATAAAATAAATACCCATCCATGGAAGAAGATTTTGCTACAATATTAAATTTATTTACATAATATTGTTTTCTGTTTTATTGCTTTATTGTTTTTTGTTTTTGTTTTTTGTTGTTGTTTTGTTTTGCTACAATAGTAAATGTATTTACTGCAATATTGTTTTCTGTTTTGTTCTGTTCTATTGTTTTACCCTATATAGTTTTCTTGAAGCTTGTGTAAATAGTAGTGTATAGAAGTTTGTACCTCAGTTCTGTTTTCATAGAAGTTTACTTTTCTTTCATTTTCTTTGTATACTCCGTCGCTTTTGTTTGTGTTGATGGGTGAAAAATAAAATAATAATAATAATAAATGATTTTCCACAGGCAATTCAACATAGCAAAATCAAAATGTTTCCAGATGATGTAAAGCTTTAAAAGAGTTTATCTTCCCCAGATGGTATGGCTTTTCTACAGGATGGTTTAAATGCATTGGTTAATTTGCATAATTTAAATTCAATGACTATTAATCAGGGAAAATTTCATGTGGTGAATTATCTAGTGAATGCAGTAGTATACCAGTATTCTATATGTGAAGTTGTTATATATTCAATTGATTCCACTAGGGACCTTGGTATTTTTTTTTATAATCAACTGAGGTTTGATAAACAAGTATTACCTGTATCATGTAAACCCAATTACAGTACGCTTAGCATCAGAAGGAGGTATAACCTGCAAAGCTTCACTAAGCAGTATAAGACAACAACGCAACCAATAATTGAGCACTGCACATCTGTGTGGCATCCAACAAGAAAATCTGATTCACAGCTTATTGAAAAAGTACAAAAATGGGCATTAAATTTGTTCCTTATTTGAAATGTTTGCCTTATGAGCATAGCCTAAGATGTTTTAGCATACCATCTTTGCAATTCAGGAGGGATAGATTGGACTTAATTAATGCATTTTGAATTATTAAAGGTGTTGATAATTTGTCTTTTAGTGATTTCTATCAGTTTAGCCATTATTCACCCATTATTAGCAATAATGTTACAGCTTTTAAAACAGCTTTTGTTGGAACCTATTTTTAGTAAGGACAGTATAGAGAACCAAAAAAATTGTGGCACTTGTATGATTTGTTTTACTCAGTGCCCCTAAAAAGAATTTAATAAGTTTGTCTCTTTGTGCATTCTGGTGTATTTGTTTATATTTGTAATGTGTTCAGCCTAAAGAGTTTATTAGTTAATTGTGATACCAATCAATAACCAGGGGTTTAGTTCTTGTAAATTGTTTTTTGTGTATTGTTGCATATTGCTTTGTTTACTGTTAATTTGTAACAAAACAAGCCTATGGCTTACTCTGTTTTTGTTTAAAATAAACATAAAAAAGAAAAGAAAAAGCATAAGAAAAGGCATCAAGTGGTATATTGACTTTATTCAACTATGTGAACTGTTCATTATTTAACAAAACATCTTTCCAAGAGATTGCCTAAATACAGGTATGGATGCATTACTCAGTTTTATTCATAAAGCTCAACTACCTGTACATATTTTGCAGTTCATATTGTTGACTTACAAATAAAGTGAACATACCAAGCAGTGCCTTTCTTTATGCTCTTTACAAGTATAATAATTGCTTCTCTTGGAAATTTAAATTTAACCCCTTTTTGAACCCAATGTCTGTGAATTCTATAACTTTTACAAAATGGAATTATAATAAAATAGTAACTTTTAAAACAAATGTTATAACCCATATTTATATCCAAAAATATGGAATGAAATTATTGTATTCAAGGGTCCTAAAAGGGCTTAAAATTGAATTTGCAAGAAAATTAATTATTATAATCAGAAAGAACATAAAAAAAATAGCATCTATTGGTGTATTTACTTAATTTTTAGGTCAATAATATGAACTGCAAAATATTTGGTAAAATTGTACTTTAGCTACTTTGACTATCTTGGAAAGGCGTTAGGTTAGGAAAATGAACCTTTCAGGGATGGGTCTATAGGCTAAAGTATGCCCAGGAAGGTATTTTGAAGTACGTAGACTACCTCCACTCCTTCTCTCTCAAGGGGGTCCTGGACTTTTAAAAATCTGTGTTATAAAAGTACCACCTTACATAATGGATCTTCTGCTTAAATGGAGTACAGCAAAATTGTTTACAGCTTCACAACTTTGCTCAATCCCAATTTATAAGGTCTTAAAAATTTGCAAATGCATTTCCTAAATAATAAAAAAAAACAAATTGATATGGCTTGAAATTTTGCTCAAATAACAGGAATTGTATTTTCAGAACTAAAGCCAGAGAAAAAGAAACTGATAACTGAAAATTAAGGTATAATGTTGTTTTGTCAAAATTTGCCTACCTGTCATGTAAGCAAATTTCAGGAACCTCTATAAGGAGAAGAAGTGCAGGTAGGTACTTCAAAATCCTTTTCCAGGACATACGTACTTTAGCCTATAGACCCATCCCTGAAAGTTTCATTTTCCTAACCTAACCCCTTTCCAAGATAGCCAAAAGCAGCTAAGCAGAATTTTACCAAATATTTACCCAACTACTTTCCAAGATAATAAAAAGCTGCTAAAAAATAACTTTACCTTAGATTTAATTTGGTAGGCCTACTGTTTTATTAGCTAGGCAACAAGCAAGACAGTCACTTGAGAATAGCAAAATCAAATAGGCATTACCAGGTAATTCCTGACACAGAATAAACAAGGGGTTTCTCATTCCAGGAAATATATTTAAACCTTAGTTTTTTGGGGTTTAGGGGGTGGGGAAAGTACCTAGGTTAGGCTATGTATTTTATATATGCTATGCTTTACCCCCCACCCTCTAATGTGCCAATATATAGCCAAAATTTGTTTATATTATATAGCCAAACTATTATATTTTCATTATATTTTGTTTTATTTCATTAGCATTAACCAAACTTCACTTCTTGCATGTTGCCTAGCTAATAGAACAGTACCTTCAATTTTACCAATGTAAGTAACAAGTAGGATAGCAGAAACAGGCCTTTAATACATGGGCTCTTTCTTCATAGGCCTAGGCTAAACCTGTCATAATAATACATCAAATTAAATACCTTAATTGATCTGAAAACACAATAAATTCAAGAGGCACAAATGGGTTTGACCTACAACCAATGCTTCACAGCCATAGCCAGAATTGCCACACAATTGTTGAGTCTAAGCAAAGCAGATACTTTGAAGGAGAGCTATTCATTAGTTCAACAGCTTAATGAAATTCATAGGCCTAAAACAGGACTTCAAGCAATTGGTCACATACTAATTCCTAGGTCTAACATTACCATTAACTTTTTTCAAATTCTTTGAAAAAAGGGCTGCAGAACTTTGGGTATATTTTCTTCAAATTCTTCCCAAGTTGACTAACCCATCTAATACAAACTTGTAAAAGAATTTCTGGTAAATTTTTCGCTATTCATACTATTGACTTACAAATAAAGTAAACATACCACTTGATGGCTTTTTTATGCTCTTTCCAAATATAATAATCATTTTTTTCGGAAATCAATTTTACCCCCACCCTTATATATACCAATTTAGGGTATATATTTGGACATTAGGAGGGGGGGGGGCGGAAAGTTTAAACTTACCTCTCATTTACATCACAAATAAAATTTACACCCACCCCACTAATGTGCAGATACATAAATTGTGCCACCTGCATATTTACCACAAATCTAAGCTTTGCACCAATATGGTTATTATTAAAATTATAGATCAAACCCTTGAAACTAGGCCTATTAGTTTATAGATTTACCTAGAAGTTGGAAAGACCTGTTTTGGAAATAGGATACCAATTATCCTGTTTAGATGTAGCCTATACATCATTTCAGTATTATTTACATATTAATATAAAGCTGATTGTTTTCTGATTCTAAAAATGTAACTTTTATTGCTTGATATTTATTCAATAAATCACAAATATTAAACATAATTTTTGCTTTTCAATTGCTTGACAAAACAGACCACATTTTGAATTTATGATGACAAATTAGAATTAATAAATAAATAAATTACTCCCACTGGGCTGACTCCAGTGGGAGGTAATTGGGCTTACATGGGCATTGTGTCATACTACAGCAAAATAGGACCAGTCCAAAAACCCATCTCTATTTTTCCAGAATGCCAAAGAAAAGTATTCTTTTACCCTAGTTCCTTCCTTCAAGATAAGCTTTGTCTTTTCTGATGTTCAGAAAGTTGCCTGACAGCAGGGTTGCCACTCAGTCCGTTATTTTGGTGCCACTTTGGGTGACAAAAAAGTGTCAATTTTGTATAAAAAGTGTCAATTTCTAAAAATTTGCCGCTCGCGACGCTTCGCGTCGCTCGCGCTCAGATCAAAAAGCTTTTGAAATTCAAAATATTGGACAATCCGCTTGGAATCACCCCCGCGTGATTTCCTGCATCTTTAAATTCTCCAACATGAAATGTCGATCTAATGCCATCTATCAACTATAAAAAAAAAAAAAATTCTATTTTACTTAGTCGGTGCAGATTTCCAGCTTTGCGCAGCACTTCCACTCTTGTCAACTTTCCAGCCCCCTCCTAAAAAAAAGCTAAAACGCAAATGATGCTTACTGTTTAAAATAGGAACTCGTCCCACAGAGTACTTTCTTCTCTTTTTTTCCGAGCAGTCTTTGTTCTTAGCGTGAAAAAGGAACGGAAAAAGAAAAGAGGAAAAACCTTGAATTTTTTTTTTCTTTTGAGAAAACGGAAAAAAGGGACAGGAATACTTGTCTACATTAAGAGTTTTTTATCCAGTTTTTCCATAAATTGGACTATCTGGATTATTACAGTGCATTCAGGTGCTTGAAACTTATCTTTGCTTCGAAAATGCTGAAGAGAATGCCATGAACATAGATCGTAGCTATTGATGAACCTTTGATAAACACAACTAATAGTGGCTCAGACACTAACTATTTCAAATAATTTATTTGGCAAAAACTAAAGGAAAAACAATAAGACAGCTATAGCATCTAATCTGTTTATCACAACCTGAATGGAATAAGTTTCATGAGAACTGTCACCACTCCCAGTAAAGTTTTCTTTAAGATGTCTCCAGGGACTAGGGCTTAGGAACAGTCAACTAGCATTTTCAGTATCAATATGAAAGTACCCTTATAATAAAACACGAGCATTTAGAGTATTAACGTTAAAGCACACTTAAAATCAAAAATTAGTGGGAATGAAATAACTAAAATGAGTAAGTGCATCCAAATTCAATTTATGTAATGATGTAACATAAATTTAAGTAAGAAAAACAAGGGAAATTAGATTGTGATTTTGCTAATGATTGCATAGGATTTAAGATAATGGAAGTTTTGGTATCAATTTTGTTTTTAGTATGATGGTAATGTATGACTATTCATTTGTCCATTGTCTATAACCTATTGGTAGTGAATTTTCAATTTCAAAAATTGTCCTAAGCATGTCTACCGGATCTGTGACAATGAATGGGAAACTTTTATTTTCTGCTTGAAGAATAGAAAGGATTACTGTTTCTATTTTCTTCACTAGCTTTTTTATTTGGATTGCACCCTTTCTCATTTCTTTGTTTGACTTGAATGACTCTTTTTTTTCTCTTTTTTTATACATATTTGTCGGCTGACAAATACCTCTTGAACGAGATTAGATATTCATTCATATTCAGAACAAAACTCCTCTCAATCATCCCTGCTAGTGACTCCTGTTTCATAGTCTTAGTCTTTCCGTGCTAGTGACCTTCATAGTCCTAGTCTTGTCCATGCTAGTGACTCCTGTTTCATAGTCCTAGTCTTTCCGTGCTAGTGACCTTCATAGTCCTAGTCTTGTCCGTGCTAGTTACTTCTGTTTGTGTTCTTACGGGCCTTTTTGAGGCTCTACTGGGCTGTTTCAGGCCTCACTAGCCTTTTTCTGTTCGCACTAGCCTGTTCCTGTACCCAATAGCATGTTTCTATTCCCACTAGAATTTGTCTGTTCCCACGCGAAAGTTTCTGTTTACACTAGCCTGTTTCTGTTCCCACTAGCCTGTTTCTGCTATTAGTGGTAAAGTCTCTCCACTTAAAGATTTTACATTTCGGGAGGATGGTTTGAGGCGTCTACAAACCTCTACTGGGAATTTTTGAAATAATTCCTCCTTTAATAAGCTTCTTTGGCACCCGCTATCTACAAAACATTTTACAAAATTTTGGTCTGCTATTTTAGCAGTCCACATAAATGGGAAAGAACTTGGTTCAGTTTTTATTTTCCTGTAACGCACTAAAACAAATATCTTCATGTTGGTTAGAGGGAGGGTTTGTAATTTTATTTTCAGGCTTGGGACGTACCTCCTCTAAGTCCTGGCCTGATTAGTTTTTTTTTTCAATGGGATTTGGTGCCATACATTTGTCTGCACTATGCCCAAATTCTTGGCACCTTATACATGCTAGATTTTTCCAACAATCATTACGATAATGTCCGGCTTTTCCACAATTTGTACACTTGATTCCTTATAATGCTTTAAGTCGCTAAAATGGGTCTACTTATAAATTGTATGAGAATTTTCTCAGTACCTTGGTTTAAGTTTACCCTCAAGTTTAGTATTATAATTACACACTCTTGAGGATGATTAACCTATGAAGCTATTTAGGTAAATTACAGACGCGGATACTAAAACTTGTAGCAAAGAGAAAGAGAAGGAGAAGAAAGAAAGAATCTTAGGAAGATAAAAGATAAAAATCTGTCTGAGCTTCCCCCTTAGGTTAAAATATCCCTTAATGGACACTTTTTCAAACTTCTCTGTCTTGGATAGGTTCCAAAAACTGAACACACACTTTCTTGTGAGGAACAGAGGACTAAATTTTACCAAATTTTATAAATTTAATAAATCTTCCCCCACTTAAACAAAAGTTGTACCGAACTTGAGTACCGCTGCGACCAGTTGTAAGGTTGCCCCTACTAACAGGGCTAATAAATTTGGTAGCGTGATATAGGCTGAGGCGTTGGATAAGAATCGGTACTCAGAATTCAGTGTCAACTGATTTTATTATAAAATAAGATAAAATGAAAAATGTTCTAATTCTATCTATGTTGGCTATTTCCAAACCTCTTCTAAGGTCAAAAGATCTACTTGTTCACATCCACCCATGTATATCGAAAAGATAAAGATTTAAGTTAATCCTAAGCTAACGAATGTTTCAACTTAAAAGGGTTGCACTTGAACAGCTAGTCAAGGCTTGACTTCTGGGTTATAAAATCCTTTAGTTCAAGCTATTTTTGAGCTAAGCTAAGAATAACCGTACTTGCTTTTAATTCCAATTTTCATTAACCTAAACCAAGAGATTCTTTTATTATTTCTTGATAGGATTGTGTATTCCTTTGACCTTTATTAAGCTTTAATTTTAGCAGGGAAGCTTAATTGAAAATATCTGGACATAAAGGTTTAGAAATTCTTAAGCTGGTAATATTGTTCCACTTTTTTCCCTGACCTTTCTTATATAAATATTAAGGTTACTTTTGTATAAACAAGCAGTACGGGTTAACGAAATGAAAGAGTAATAAAAAGGGAACGGTGTTCTTCTTCGTATAAACGTCTGAGGGTTGCACAAAAGGAGGGGGGTGTTAATTTATGATATTGTACTATAATTCCAATTTTGGATATAAGGTCTTTATAAAGTCAAGCTAAGCCTCAAAGGACTCTAGGCTGAAAAAGGGAGAGCCCAAATGGCTACTAGCTTTCCTTTCTTCTTGGTTGAGGTTTCCTTCCTTCTTTAAACTCTCAGTTATTCAAAGCTTAAATTTCTGGGAAGAAATTTACTTTGGCTTATTCTAACCTTAAAAAAATGCTGTTTTGTCCAGATGGTTCAAGCCTTGTTTAGGTGAAAATACGAAATGAAACTATAAGTCCTAAGATCATCAATTTCTCTTATATACGTATTAAAATTATCTCCAAGTGACAGAAAGCCTTTTTGAGGTTTTCTTTCTTATTTTAACCTTTATCTTCAAACTTTTATCCCCAAGGAGAATTTCAGACCGACAGTGGTAGCTTATCGTTATTACAAAGTAAAAACTTACTCTTTGTTCGATTTCCAAAAAAAGACTACCTCGTTTCTGTTACTCAATCTCTTTTTTAATTTCTGTCTATTTTTTTTTTCTTTCCTGTCATTGGTCAGTGACCAGTTTTATGTCATCCTAATGATAGTTCTTTGTTCAAAGATTGTTTTCCACTTTCTCTATTAAAAAACCCTGTTTTTTGGTCATGTGATTCAAATCGCGTAATATACTTGTCGTTGACCCCTTGAGTTTGAAACGGCAGTCCGCTATTTGTATCTGCATTTTATGGTCCTTGTTGATAAGGGTACAATTGTTCAAAATCCTTACACAAAGAAATTTAATACTTCGTTACTGCAAAAGTCATACTTTGCTATCTTTACAATTTATTCAGGTTATGATGGCTTTCCCACATTTTTACACACTGCTAAACTGAAGCTCACTTAAAACTAATAAGAAAAAAAGGGGGCTGAGTATGGACCCCTGAGGGAGTCCTACATGTAGTGCTGAAATACTAGATAGCTCATTTTGCACCCGGACTTTGTATCTTCTATCAGATAGGTAATTGAAGAGGAACTTAATGACTCCATCCGGGAAATCCATCCCTTTCAGAACTTGACAAATGAGATACATGCAAATGTGGTCAAAAGCTGATTCAAAGTCAACTGAGACTGCTATCATGATCTCACCGCTATTAATGGCATTTCTTGCAGCTGCTTCAAGCTGGATTACATTGTCTACAGTATTAAGCCCCTTACGAAAGCCAGCCTGGGAATTAGGTAGGAATCTATTAATTTCCACAAACCATTCTAACCTCCTATGTAGCATCTTTTCAAAAAGTTTTCCCAACACTGGTAGTAATGAGACAGGCCTGCAGGAATTGATTAAATCTGGAGGTTTGCCTTGTTTTCTAATTGGGATTATAATGGCCTGTTTCCATATTCTTGGGAATATTTTGTAGTCCATGAGCAGTTATATACACGAAGTAAGGCATCCTGAAAAATTTCTCCTGCATTTATGATCCATTGGATACTTATGTCGTCTTCTCCTGGTGCTGAAGAGGAATTAGACGACCTTATAGCCTCCTTTAACTCGGATTAGGTAAACATACATGCAAGTTCCTTCTTGAAATTTGTCTTCTCATGCAACTTGCACACTCTAGGCCTTCCTCTATGCACTGTGAAGACCTCTTTCTTGAAATGAATCGCAAATGCTTCAGTAATGTCTTTGTTGGTCTTTAAGGTGGTTTCTGTTGTTGTATGTCAAGGGATCTTTAAATTATAAGTTTTGTTATTGCCAGCCATTCGATTTTTAACATTTTATTTGAAGGCACATTATGGTTAATTTCGGATGAAAAGTCATTCCAAGCTGAGCGCTTGGCCTTCAAAACTGTTTTCCTCACTAAAGCTTCAGCCTTCCTAAGAGCAACGAAAGTTTCTTGGCTTGGATGCCTCTGGAAATTCTTTCTTGCTTTCTTTTTACTTAGAACTGCATTTTTGCAGTCTTGAATGCACCAGATTTTGTTAGACTTCTTTAACGAAGAATTGGGCATTTGGTCAGAGAATTTCTTGATTGAGTTTCCTGCTGCTGTTAAGAGAGTGTCACTTGGTTTTTTGGCTTTAATTTCAATATCTTCTTCTAGCCTGATAGTAGATTAATCAGTGCTAGCTAATATGTTTTTGAAGAGGGTCCAGTTTGCTGTCTTCAGATTGAATCTCATGGTTGGTGGAACAGGAGTGTGTTTTGCTGCATAAATTTCGATAAGGGTTGCAGTATGGTCGGTCTGAAGATCTAGCACAAGAGAAATCTGGATTTGAGACTCAAGCCATGTTGGACCAATCTGCAAATCAATCGTTGATGAGGTATTATTCTTGATATTGTAGTGGGTGGGGAGGCCATGGGGAGTTAGAACTGTGAAATTGTTAGAGGTGAGGATAAATTCTTCTATATTCTTACCCGCAATGTTGGAGTGTACACAATTTTTCCATATAGGGCTATGAGCATTAAAGTCACCTAAAATGACAGTGTTTTTATCTTTTGTTTCTTCTTCAAGCACGGTTTTAATATCATTGCTGCCATTAGGATTGTAAAAGGATGTGATTTTTGAGGGATGTCTCTCTTGGAGATTTAAATTCATGCTGCCCCTACGAATGTCATTCCAGTGCTCTCTCTGGAATACTGCCTAATTCGGTGTATCCTTTTTTATGAGCATTGATACTCCTCCTTCTTTCCTTCTGGTTGATCAATTCTTTCTGTAAAGATGGAATCCAGGTACAACTACTTGCCTGAGACTGTTTAAATTTGTTTTCTGGAGGCAAACAAGATGAATATTATGCCTAATAATGTATTCGATTAGTTCATTTAGTTTTAAACTATTTAGAGACACGATGTTCCATTGCAAAATCTTGAAACTATTCATGGATGGTAAATATATCCTCCATGTTTTCTTCTGAAGACAAAAATTCTGAGTTATCATTACTTGTCACTGAGGGAGCATTGCCCCTCCGTAGTTGGTTTGTCTTTTTGGGTGTCTCTTCCTTAAGGCCAGAGGAATGATGACTTGAGAGGGCCTTGGTTCTTTGTCCTGTCTGGACTTGTTTTACTACATCTTGAGAACCAGGAGGAAAGGCCACTTCATTCCTAAGTTTTTTCAAATTTAGTTTTAGCTTGTCTCCAAACTTCTTGGCCTAAAAGTGTAGTAATTGCTTTCCTTGTTAGAATAGTTTTGACTTGATCTGATTTTCCAGATTTCGAGATGAGGTGATTTAGAGTAAAAAATGTGCCCAGCTTTTGGGATTCAAAACTGTTCATCTGATCAGTAGCTTCAAGTGTTGAAGCTGTGTTTTGATTTTGCCAGGTCTTACCTTTGGCTAACTGGTATATTCTTGGAACATCTGCGCTATTGTTATTACCCTTGAGGGTCTTTGAGTAAGAAGTGCCTTCATAATGATAAGCTTGGATGTCGGGGATTTTCTGCACCTCCTTAATTAGGGTGACGACAGCACTTGGCTTTGGAGTCTTAGGTATTCTTGCTGCGACGATTGAGAAAGGAATGTTTTGCTCAGTTGAGATTCTGAGAAGGTCTGCTCATTGTTGGTGGGTTGGGCATAGATCTTTTTCAAATGCACTGTTCCCTATGGTCTTACAGTTTTTGCAGTATGGCTTAGGAGCAGGACAGGATGATGAGTTATGGTTGGCTTTTCCACATTTGGAGCAGGAAGGATTTGTTTGCTGGCAATTGTTTTTAGTGTGGCCATGTACATGGCATTTGATACAGTATAAAGGCTTGGCCTTGTAGGGCTTGAAAGGGATTTTTTGCCCATAAAGATATGCATCATGCTTGAGCTCAGTTTTCATTGCAACCAAGATTGCTTACTCGGCGTCAGGCTTTTTCCATTTCTTTGGTTAAGCCTAGTCATATTTGTAATGGTAAGAGTTCTTCCTGAAGAGTCTAATAGCTCAGGTTTGATTTCTTGTGTTTCCAAAGAAAGATCAATTCCATAAAATATGTATTGGAATTTCTTTTCTCTGATCAGTTTTGTGGCTTCAATTCCTGAGTTAGTAAGCTTAATTAAATTAGAGGTTTGCATTACTTTATCAGCTCCTACAGCATCTTGGAAATAAAGTTCTGTTGTGTCTGATTTTTGGACATTAAGCTCAAAGTTAACTCTGGTTTCTTTAAAAATTGCTTTTCTGATTAATATGATAATTTAGGACAATTGGACATGGTGGAAGCTCTGAAATTTTTTGTCTTGCATTTTTTGAGGTTTGCATTACTTTATCAGCTCCTACAGCATCTTGGAAATAAAGTTCTGTTGTGTCTGATTTTTGGACATTAAGCTCAAAGTTAACTCTGGTTTCTTTAAAAATTGCTTTTCTGATTAATACATGATCATCTGTTACGAAAGGTGTTCCATTTTTCTTTTTAATTGATACAATATGATAATTTAGGACAATTGGACATGGTGGAAGCTCTGAAATTTTTCGTTTTCTTGGTGACTCAGTTTGTTGAATACTAGAATTTCCTGGGGGTGATTTTAAGAGTCCTTTTTCTTGGTTTGCTTTTGCTTCTTTTTGGGCTTGCTGGTGCTTTTGGTTTGATTTTGGAGGTGATCGCAGCATCTTCATGGGTGCCAATAAGGGGGGGGGGGGCGGCCGCCCCCTGGCTGAATTACGTTGCCTTACATTTTTTTTTGAGATTTATATTATATAGCATTGAAAGTGCCGATTAGACCAAATTAAACATATGCTTCCCGAAAGATCGTCAAAAGCTGAAAAAGTTTAAATATGTTTTGGGGATCCCAAATAAGAGCCCTATAAGTTTGAGGCAAACTCTGACTTCTGCTAAAGTTTTGAGGGTCAAAAACGCACGAAATGTTCGTATTTTTTTTAGTTTTAGTTTCTAATCTTCATTTTAGGTATAGAGGCCTATATTCCCGTTTAAATTTACAGAAATAAGGTTGTATGGTTCCCCCAAAATCACCCAATCACGTTACCACCCCCAGTGATCTATCATTAATGACTATCCATCCCTAGCGAATATTACTTTACTTGCCATACATTTTTTCACTGCCTTACTATCTTGCTCGTTTATTTTTGTCTGTTGTGTTACTATGCATAAAAATGATAGACGGTTCTTCATATGTTGACAAAAGTATTCTCTTTCTGAAATGAGACTAAACCATTTCGATTCGGATGTAGTATTCCTAATACTATACGATTCTACATCATTCGGGGTCGTGGTCAAAACTATTGAAGAATTTTATTTGAAGTTGGATTTTTCAGTTGTATTTTGGGTTCTGAAATTGAACATCTAGAGGAGAATTCTTTTGAATGCCGAATCGTAAGTTTAATTTTTTTTTTTTTTTGCTACTTTGGTTTCGGACATACTGTATTAATGTTTAATACCTAATGAGTGAACGCATGATATATTGAATGAATTGATCTTTTGGTGCTTTCCCATTGTGTGGGCCTTTCGGGTTAACCGCTATAGAGTAGGCAATGATAAAACCTGTTTTTGTCGTGTTAACCACTACAAAGTAGGCAATGATAGCGTGGTTTTCATTGTGTATACGATATTAAACTGTATTTTTTGGGGGATTTAGGGGGGAAAGGTACATAGGTTAGGTTAGGTTACGTATTTAATATATGCTATGCTCTACCCCCCAGCCTTACCCCTCCTAATGTGCAAATATATAGCCCAAATTTGTTTCGAAACTATTATATATTCATCCTATTTTATTTTATTTCATTAGCATAAACCAAACTTGACTTTTTAGAAAGGCCGACATAATGGGAAAGTACCGATCTTTTTTTCAGGAATTCTTACCGTTTAAATTTTGTTTCATTTGGTGTTTAAAAAATTAAGTTCTTTATTTTCAGAGAGATGTATTTCCCATGCCACCTGCTCTCCTCAAACGTATTCCCCTCCTTTCACAATTATCATTCTGGTTCGTCACCCGTGTAATATTTTCGGTAGGCTTAATATTTTAAACTGCAGTTTAGGATCTTTTTTCAGTCTTGCGAAGCTGTTAGGTAGGCGTAGAAAATTTAACGGAAAAGATATTTTGCTCAAATAAGGGATAGCCTAGTAAATTTGTTTGAATATTCGGGCATATCTTTACAACTTCTAATGCTTGAACCACTAGTAACCCCGAATGAAGGCTCTTGAGATAGAAACAATAGAATTAAAAGTGTTTTATAATTGAATTTCTTCTTAAGAACTCTCCCTAAATACAATCAGTACTTACGTATTAGCCAGAAAACACGCGAGAGGTGAAGTTTGGTTAATGCTAATTAAGTAAATCAAAATATGATCAAAATACAATAGTTTAGAAACAAATTTGGGCTATATATTTGCACATTAGGGGGGGGGGGGGTAAACCATAGTATAAATTAAATACATAACCTAACCTAGGTACCTTTTTTGGCCCCACAACCCCAACAAATATTGTTCACGGAATGAGAAAACCCTGTTTGCCTAGAGCGCCCAAGGAATTCTCTTGATAAAGAAGTTGCTTAACCAGTTTGTTGTATCATGTTCGCTATACAATATCTCGTGTATAATCTGGCTAATACGTAAGTATCATACAATCTTCTTACCGTAAATATCAAAAAAGTTTTTTATCATCTGAAAGTAGGCCTCAGGAGCAACGTTAAAACGAACAAGAATTATTACGTATATGAGGGGGGTTGTCGTTGTCCTCTCTTTAACATCACGTTATTTACGCTAAGGTTTGAATTTTGTCCCTATTCTGTAAGAACGATTCCTGAAACACAATTGCAATTTAATTAGGACATAAAGAAGCTTTTTTAAAAGTACTAAAAAATCTTAGCGTTAATAGTCAGGTGTTTAGAGGATCATTTCTATTCGTTTTAAGTTTTAAAGCTACTCCTTAATTTCAGGTGAAAAAACTTTTTTTTTATTTAATTCCTGGTATTTTAATGTACGCTTGCCGAAGAATATTCATTAATTTGCAGAAATCGTTGCAGATGTTATTGAAAGCCCTGCTGGCTTTGATTAATGGCACCTACATTACTTATTTGCTAGTTTGGTGTTTTCTATAAAACTCGTTCCATTTAAATCAAAATCATTCCTTTCTCAAACAAAACCCTAACTCCAAACTACTAATGAGGCAGTTCTAATAGATATATTTTCTTTATTTTTAGAAAAATGGATATCTGGAAGTTTTTTTAATCAAAAAATGTAAAAAATAAAAGCTAGGTTTGAGGAAACCTCGCCTCCAGAAAATAAAAAAAGATCTGCAGTTGCCTGATTTAGATGTCTTGTCATGAACAGCCAAAGAAACTGTAATGGAACAACCTTCAACTTCAAGAAGATTTGTTGAGTTTCAGCAATCCTTACAATTCAAAAACACGAATGTTAATGACAGTGTGGTTGAAAGTGTTGATTTGGGGAGCTTTTTGGAAAAGCCAGGTATTTCTGATTGTAAAAAATACGAATTGGTGACAAAGCTAAGTATAAACTGTTATTCTCATGATTTCAAGAAAGATGTTTCTATTATTGGTAAAGATACCTGTAAATTTAAGGAAAGCTGGTTGTATGCTTATCCATGGTTATTGTATTCGACTTCACTAAAAGGCGGGCTTTGTAATTATTATGTGCTATTTAAGCCAGCCTTGAAGAGGGGCATTTTTGGCTCTTTCGTGATAAAAGCTCACAAGGACTTCAAACATTTTCATGAAGACGCACGGGATCTTGCCAAATCCCAGTGGCACCACGAAGCTGTAATTGATGCTAATAACTTCCGTGATTCAATGACGATGAAGAAAAAAGACATCAAAGAACAACTGGATTCTGCTATATCTGATCTTATACAGATAAACCGAAGCAAACTTACATCAATTTTAAAAGTAATTATATTTTGTAGTACTCACGACATTGCTCTCCGTGGAAATCATTCAAATGGAGGAAACTTTCAAGACCTATTTCGTTTTTGCATTGAAGCAGGAGATCAAGTCCTTAAAGACCACATAACGACACATTCAGGAAAAGCTAAATATACATCTCATAATGTCCAAAATGAGCTGATAAATATTTGTGGGACTATACTACAAGATACAATAGTCAAAGAAGTAAATGATAGCCAGTCATTCTCTTTGCTAGCAGATGAGACTGCTGATATTAGTGGGAAAGAGCAGATGTCAATAGGGGTACCCTACATAAAAACAGATTCAAACTTTGTATGGGTTGTCAAAGAAGAATTTATGGGTTTCGCCGAACTTGAAAAATTAGATGCAGGAAGTATTGCTGATGCAATTTTGCATTTCACAGACAAGATAGGACTAGACATGACAAAGTTAATTGGTTTAGGATTTGATGGATGTTCAACGATGGCCGGGGAAGATACTGGAGTTCAATGAAGAATCCAGGGAAAATATCCAAAAGCGGTGTATTTTCACTGTGCCTCTCATAGATTAAATTTAGTTGTCAATGACCTCAATATTGTACCAGAAATTAGAAACACAAAAGACACAATAAAAAAGTGATCCGATTCTTCAGAGAGAGCACTCTTAGAAGGAAAAGGATCCCAAAAATTCCTATTCTGTGTGAAACAAGGTGGTCTGAGAAGTACAGATGCATACGCAACTTTTCAAACAATTTTATAGCCATCAAGGAAGCTTTGAGTCAACTTCCCACTGACAATGAGGCGAACCAAGAAAGGCGTTCACAAGTTTTCAGTTGGATATTGCAACACCATCAGTAGTTTTTATCGTATCTCTAAAATTCATTTCCAGATACTCTTCGTACCTTGAGCCAGTTGTAAACAAAATGCAGTCAGTAGATTTTGACCTACATGCTGTATATATGCACGTGAAAGGGAAATAGCTAGGGTTTTTCGAAAGCAGAGAGTAGACGCAGTCACGGAATTCGAAGGGACTTTCAAGGTATTAAAACAAACCTCTGATTTACTGAAATTGAAATCAAAACACCTAGGACCACTGCAAGACAAACTCATCGCACAAACATTTCTATGAGTAATCCAATAGATTACTGTAGGTTAGCTGTTTTTATTCCTTATTTGGACTCGTTAATTGTGTCACTTGAATCGAGATTCAATGACCACAACAAAACCCCGTTAAAGGGAATTCTTATTCACCCCAACATTTTAAAAAACACGGAGAAGGATACATTTGTTAATGCTATGAAAGATCTATCTAAGTTCTATGACAATGAAAATTTAGAAGTGGAAGCAAGAACCTGGTACGATGTGTGGTAAAACAAAGACTGTGGTGAGGAAGTGAAGCTCATAGATCTCTTCTGTGAAACTACAATTTTCCCGTCAATTATGAGAGCCCTTGCTAACTATCTAACCATCCCACCAACAACATGTACTGTGGAGAGATCCTTTAGCACCCTGAGGCGAATTAAAACATGGCTGAGGAGCACTAAGAGCCAGGAACGCTTATCAAGTTTGAGATTATTAAGCATTCACAGGTGTAGAGTAAAAGAGCTCAATTGGGAAGAGCTGGCTATAGACAAATTTTCCAAACAGAAGCGAAATCTACAATTTCCTTTTTCTGAAAAGCTATAATTTTGTGATTTAAAGATCATATGTGAGTTTCTTTTCATGAGTTAATTAATTTTTTTGAGATTTGGATAAATCCAAATCTTAAATCCGTTTTTTAATTTTTTTAATTTTTAATGATTAAAAATTTTTGATTATGTTGCGAACTCCAGTTTTCCTCATTATATTCACATCCATCATTCACTCCACTTTCAAAGGTTTTAACAGTAGAAAATCTAATTTAGAATTGGTAGATTATAGAAAAAAAATAAATATGAAGACAAAAATTTGACCTTGGCAAATGTTGTGAAATAGGAAGTTTAGAACATTTTTGCAATTTTGCGATTTACTAGGTTCTCCTTTTAGCTTGATGATAACGCTATGAGGTCTATATCTGATATAGACATATAGTGGGAAGTCGAAAGTTTCAAAGACGGTATATTTGAATAAACGCTGATCTGGCACATACTAGGAACTGTATTAAATCATTATTTTGCATTTTTTTAATAGCTTCTTGTATGATTTATTCGATTGTATTATGAATCTAGGTGTTATATCGTGGAAAATCACTAGATTTAGGAAAAAATCACTAGTTTTAGAACAAAAATCACTATATATCACTAGCTTGAAGAAAATAAGTAGGCAGCACAAAATCACTAGAAATAGTGATAAATGACTAGGGGTGGCAACCCTGGTTGTCCAGCTAGGTAGTTCCCCTTGCTAATAATTTCAAGAGTTTCAAGGGGCACCAATTTACAGAAATGAAGGGAGGCATCAATTTCACTGTTTTTTAAGGATAAATAAGACACAAAAAAGTTATTCTCAGAAAATTTATGGAATATGCTCCAGCTTACAATCAAATGACACAGCTACACTTCTACTTCATTTAACGTTCTAAACAAAATTGATACTTAGTGTTGTGTTGTTGAAAAAGCTCCATGTTGAAAAAGTTTGAAATGAAAGTGGTAAGCTTTCAGCTACAGAAACTAATATTAATTGTTCTCAGGCAAAGTTACCATAATTATAGAATATTTTTCTATATTAGTGTTAAAATTTACACTTGATGCTTAAGCGACAATATGCCAGTAAAAGAGACAAATAAAAGTTTTTCTAGCAGCTAAAAGCCTGCCTCAGTTGGTCTTGTGGCTAGTCCTGACAGATAACAGTGTTAGTGAGCCTTCGTTTTTTAACTTAAATAAGGCAAATATCACTATTAGAGCTCAAATAGAACACTGTTCTATTTTTCTTACTTAACTAGGCTGCTGCAACCTATTTATCTTAGATTTGAGACAATTGACGTTTACAGCCATAATCTTTTCCGATTGTCTTGCAAGGAAGGGTGAGACAATAAGTAGAAAAATAATAAAGGAAAGAAAAATAAGAAAAGAAGAGGTAATAAGAATATTGCAAAGAGGCGGGTATAACTATAGACTATTTCATCTTGTGCATGAAATAAGGAAGTTGGATATTGTTCTCCATAATTTGTACATACAGGACTGGATTGAATGGGTGCGGGACCCGATTGGATTTTTTTGCGGGGCCCTCTCTAAATATTAAATATTTAAATCAAACATACCTGCATAGTAGTTTACGTACATAAAGTAGTTCAATTACGTAGTGCAAAACTTGTCTAATATAGCACCTATCTCAATTAAATTCGGTAAATTTTGCGTGAACTTTCATGGTCATCAGTTTTCTATATTATAAAATGTATAATAATAAGTACATTAACAAATCTCATCCAGCAATGTAAACTTAAGAATAATATACTTTTATTTGTTTGAATAACTCGTAATTTGTCCCTCATTGTAAAAAAAAGTTACTTTAAGTTTCATTTTTTTTCATTTTGATGATAACATGGGGCCCAATCGCTCCAATCTGCTTTTATCCGGCTTTAAGATTTAGACGTCTTATGACTCTTCTGCACCATTCATGGCGAGGCTCAACCTGACTGTTAAATTTTTGCATTGAAATTAAGATCAAAAATTTAGGGCAAATTGGTAGGATTGACAGTAGAAAATGTAGTTCTGGTAGAAATATAAGCCTGTGCCCATTTTCATAACCATCGTTGGATGTACATGTGTAATAGATTTATATCATACACTTTAGAGATAAAAAAAAACGATGAGAGCTGGTTTACTGAAACAATAGCTAAAAGAGTGGTATCCTAAGAAAAAATGACAATATTTCAAATCAAGTCTTTTTGTATCCATTTTTCATTCCTGAAAGGAGCATTGAATAGCACTGCATTGAAGGGGCATTGTCGTGTTTTATATTATTAAATTAAAAAAAAAAAAGTTTTTCAACTGAAAGTAAGGAGCAATATTGAAACTTAAAACGGATAGAAATGATTCGTATATGAGGTGTACTGCTCCCTCCTCAATTCGTAAATTTTTACGCTAATGTTTCTTTTGCTTTTCTTGTTCCTTTAGGCGTCGTTCTTAAAGAATTGGGATAAAAAGTCGAACTTTAGCATAAAGAGTGTGGGATTGAAAAGCGGGCAGCCCCCTCATTTATGAAATAATTTCTTTTCGATTTAAATTTTATTGTTGCTTCTTACTTTTAGTTTTTTTCTAATTTCTGATTGTTTTTCAAATAATGCCAAGAAATCTGCCCCTCCCCCTTCGTAGAAACCCTCTTACCCAAATAATTCCTCCATTAAAAGTTCCCTCCGTATGATTCCATCCTCAAAGAAAACTCTCCCAGGAAGATAACATGATAAAATTTTTCGGGGTGGGTTTTCCTCCCTCTTGTTTGAGGAAAAAACTGTCTGTTAATTTTGTGAAGCAAGGCTAATTTATTAGATTTGACAAAATCTGTCATCCATAACAATTAAAACATTAACAGTCTAATGATTATTGAATAAAACCACAGATACAAAGAAAAGCTCTTTGGTGTCACGTGTATTTAGATTGTTTTTTGCTGATTTTGCACCCATGTCTCTTTTTTTAATTTGTTGCCTTATATCACCAAAAACTGCACAACTGCCTACAGAGTTTTTTTTAGAAATCAAATACCCGATTTTTTTCTAATTTTTCAGACATTTGACTGTATAAGTTTCTGCTCTTTCAATTCAAACAATCAGAATTTGTTTTCACTGTCCTTGATACATCACTCAAGGACATATCCTTGAACATAACTTATTTGTTATGATAGATTTCTGAGAATAGCTGACTAAAAAGGTTTAAAGTGTGTGCAGGAATGTGTAGAGGGGAGAAGAAGAGATGCATTGAGCCTGGACAATGCTGTCCAATATGTCAAATTTCATGTACAGTTAGTTGACTTCAAGGCTCAGTATACACCACTCATTTCCCCAACGATGACAGGGGCATCTCGCAGCTTATAGCTCATAAACCACGATAGTGCCAATTTTCAATCATTCTTATGATATCAAGGCAGTTATTCATGGCCTTCTGCCTTTCATTAATACAGTTAAACACACTTGCAGAGTTAATAGTCTTTTCTTCAACTCAAAACTCTTTTTGCTATCAAAAAGGTCCGACAAGTCCTCAGCAACGTATCCTTAATCAATCATCATTACTCCCAAAAACATTGGTCATATTAGTCCAAAATATATGAAAAAGCCAAACTATCCAATTCAGTTCAATCCAAATCAGCTTATGTCATGACCGGTGAAGAATGTGAAAATGAAAATAATCCCATTATTTTAAATCCTGACACCTTCAAAACTAGTTAAAACTCATTTCTAGCTCTCTATATAATTTTTTTTTATGTGAAAATAATTATCAACAATTTTTTTTATGTGAAAACAATTATAAATAAACAATTATGTAATGAGTCTGCTCACAAAAGGCAACGAGTAGCAGTTAACTCTGGGAGCAAATAACATAGGCCTAGACATACCTCCAAATGATTTTCTGTATATATGACATGATGATGTCTAATATTTATTTTCAACTAAAACCAGCATACATGAATCAGGTCATGCATCTCTAACATATTTGTTGAATACTATTACAGCAGCCACAGCACTCTTAGGTTGTTGATGTATTGGAAAATATTTATTGTTGTTGAATAATTACAACCAAATATGCTGTCAGAGTTTCTAGAAAAATTAGTTTCTAGTTTTCTTTACTTATTTATATTGTTGTGCTTATTCTCTATTTAAGGGCCCAAGTCATGTAACTTTTTTCAGGCACTGCTTTCAGCAGCTCAGTGGACAAACAATAGCAGCCCAAAAAATGCTCTTTGCATGAGATTTTTGAAACTGCACATCATGGACACTATTAGTCAACTGAAGGTTATCCATAGTTGCATTATTGATCTTGACTTATTATTTAATTAGCATTATTAAGTTCTTTTATTCTTGAGTTTTTAATGTTTTTTTTTTAAATTAATATTGCATTAAAATCATTTTAATTATATTTTTGAATTCTTTGATAGTGAAATTATGAAGGTCTTTTATTATTAAATATTTAATTATTATTATTATTATGTAGTTATTTTGATTATCCTGCTGAAGACAAGGCAACGGTTCAGGATTTCTTCTTTTTTTATGATGAATTAAAAAAAATTTCCGAAAGATAAGTTTTTCAAAAAAAAGTAAAGTCCATTTTAAACTTAAGCTCAGCAGATACAAATACCTGTTAAAACTCAAACTCAAAACGACCGGAAATTACTATTAAAGAATAAATGAAACCCAAAACGAACAGAAATTAAATAAACAATCATAGCAAAAAACATACAGCAAGTAATAATATAAATGAATAAATAGATCTTAAAGCGAGTAATGCTTAGATTGAACATGAAAATCAAGCCTAAAACGAAAAAAGATATTTTGTTATTGCAGTATAAATGAAACTTAAAACGAACAAAAATTAAATAAACAATCAATGCAAACGAACATACAATAGATATTAATGTAAATGAAATAATAAATCTTAAAACGAATGAAACTTAAATTGCATATGCAAATCAAGCTTGAAACGAACAAAACTCACTACAAACAAGAGTTTGGGTGTCACCTCCTTCTCTCACTGTAAAAGTCTAAAACCTACTGCGTTATTGGCGCTTTACTGAAAACTATATGCGTCTTGAACAGTCTTGGAAAGTATAAATAACATCAAATTTAATATTTGATGTATAAAGATATTAATTATTGAAAGGTCCATCAGTTCAAGTATTTATTTGACTATATTTTATTTTTATTTTCAATGCTGCAAGAACTGGAAAAGAAAATATTTGTTATATAATCCATTTTCAGTTAAGCGCCAAGGACACAGTAGGCTTTTGGTTTTTATTTACTGTTAAGGAAGGGGGCAGTATCCAAACTATTGTTTGTAGTGAAACTATTTTTTTTATTTACAAACGGGTTACAATAAATAAATAAACAAATATCTCATTTAAGAAACACAATCCAATGCACTACTGCATGCCGGACAAAAACCCGAAAAAAAAGCAAAACACTTTAAAAAAAATATATATAATATTTTCTTTTATTATCTTTTATTTCCTCGGACCCTAATATAACCCAAAAAGGGTCCAACCCAAAAACAAATAAATATCTTCTCTCGCCTCCCTCTCCCACCCCTCCAACAAAAAAGTGGGAACTTGAGAATCATCCGCGCAAACAACCCAACACAACTCACAACATTGACAAAAAGAGAGGGAAAAATAAATAAATAAAAAAAGGAAATAAATTAATCATCCATTCAAAACCCAAACAATGATCTCACCAACAAAATTCAACCAATCATTCTATGCACATAGCCGCTAAAATCTTATACATTGAGAAAAACAACTAACCCTAAGGGAATTTTGAAATTCAACCAGATCTGTCTTGTTTTTTACCTCCTCGGAAAGTTTGTTCCAGACAGCCGGGCCATAAAAACGGATAGAAAATGTAGACCTTGTTGTTACAGGGAACGGGGTTCGTATTGAATGGGCATTTCTTGTCTCATACCTGTGTTGAGCTTCAGTAAATCCAATCGAGAAACATGCAGGTAAAAGGTTATTAAAACTTTTAAACATGAATAATGCCGAGTAAAACTTAACTAGGCCGAGCAGTGGCAGAATCTTAATACCGTTGTGTTGCCTTCGAACCGAGTCGGAACCTCGCATTCCAGATAAAACATGAACAGCTTTATTTTGTAGAACCCTCAGTAGATAGTGGCAGTAGATAAGTAATAAATGTCGCTGACCAAACACTTACACAATATAACAAATACGGATGAACCAGCGAGAAATACAGCATTCTTAAAATTTTAGGAGGGAAAAAGTGTTTCAGTTTCCGCAGCATTCCAACATTCCTGGCAATTTTTGTACAGAGTGATTCAATATGAGGTTTAAACATAAGACACTCGTCAACTTGGACACCAAGATATTGGACATAACTATGTCTCTGGAGATATCCACTTTCTAGTTGAATACCATGGATCCAAGGATAATAATTAGCACTTCTTCCATATAGAATAAATTTACTTTTACTATGATTCAAACATAATTTACTTACACGCATCCATCTTTCAATACAAATCATTCCTGTATTTAAAAGCAGAAATAAATCTGCCTCAGTCACAACTGCCACAGAATACTGTGTGTCATCAGCGACGCTAGGCAATATCATCTTTGACCTTCTAGCTGCAGGTCCCACATGACTAAATATCCTTTTAAGACACCCATTCAAATCATTAATATAGATTAAAAACAACAAGGGTCCAAGCAGAGAACCCTGTGGTACTCCACATCTCACATTCATATAATCAGAATGAACACTCCCAACCCCAACACACTGTTTCCTTCCACTCAAAAAAGACAAAATCAAACTATGAAAATTACCACGAATACCGACATGCTCTAATTTTGATAATAATATGCTATGGTCAACAGAGTCAAATACTTTCCTAATTTCCAAAAAAATAGACGCAACTTTCATCCCCGCATCCAACGAATCATTGACAAATATTGTTAAAAAAAAAGAAAAGCTTGCTCTGTTGACATCCCATGACGAAAGCCAAGCTGAGTAGGGTGAAAATAAGAAATTTTATTTAAAAAATCCACCATTCTTACATAAATCAGTTTTTCAAACAGACGCGATATTATTGGGAGCATTGATATTGGTCTGTAATTATTCATATCATTCTTATCACCACTCTTAAACAGGGGTACCACATGAGCAGTTTTCAAACAATCCGGGTAAACTCCACTCTTAAAACATGAAATAATCCAATACAACAAATGACCTGAAATAATAGAGAAAACTGAACAAAGAATTCTAACACTGAAAAAATCCGACCCAGCTGCTGAATTCTTTATTGACTTCACCGTCGTCTCAAGCTCTGCAAGAGTCACTGGTCTTAAGAATATAGAGACTTCAGCTGCCTCATCGAGAAAATCATTATAAGAGCCATCACTGGGTGACTGCGCAACACTATCAGATACACTCTTACCAATATCTGTAAAATGTGCACACAGTTTATTAGCAACTTGATTATCCGAGTGAGCATCAGGAATGTCAGGGATAGTTGGGGCAGCACGAGGGTTCACTACCAACTTGATGATTCTCCACGTTTTCGGAGGATTGCCTTCTGCTTCTTTAAATTTATTTTCGAAGTAGAGCTTTTTAGCCTGTCTTAGAAGGGTGTTAAGATTTCTATTATAACTTTTGTAAATATCTTTATCTGATTGATATCCAGTTTCAGTAGACCTTTCACAGAGCTCTTCTCTTTTATCCATCGATTTAAGTAGCGCTTTCATTATCCATGGTTTCTTTGCAGCATCATAACGTGTACGCTTTTGTTTGAACTCTAGACTTTCATATAACATCTGAATCAGTTTATCATACCATTTACCAAATTTATCATCAACACAATCACTACCATTAAGACATTCAAATGACTCATTCGTAAGTCTATTCCTATATCTGTATATGGCATTCTTATTAATTATAGGGTGTTTAACGTTAGTCACGCCATCACGTTGACTACAACAACTAACAACTGCACGGATCACAACAGCACAGGGATCTGAAACGTCATTCACTAACACTTGCGACAAGTAGCAGCTAACATTCAAAAGCAGATTATCAATCACAGATGCAGAAGCTCCAGATATTCTAGTTGGAATATCAACAGGAGGAGAAAGGCCATAACTATACATAAGATTCAAAAAACTTCTTGCCTTCGAATTCATAACTTGCACATTATTCAAATCAATATTAAAATCACCACTTTTAAAGCAAGGCACTTGCGAATCCGGTATTTTATCCAACATATTATCAATCAGGTCCAAAAACTCATCCACATTTCCTGAAGGGGGCCTATAAACAACAACAAGAAATAACTTGCGCCCAGACAATGAAACCTCTAACACCATTGATTCAAAAATTATTTCTCGATATACAGCAATATCCGGCCTTGGCTTAACATTATATCCATTTTTCACATAAATTGCAAGACCACCATGTTGTCTTTCCACTCGATTCCGAAGAAACAACCTATAGCCTGGTATATCCAATAATAAAGAGTTATGGTCTTTCAGCCAAGTTTCTTTCAAAGCCATTACATCAGGTTCCAGCCTAGATGAAACTTCACTAATATAATTAAACGAACTATTTAAACCACGACAATTCATACCATACATTTTCAGCTCCTGCATAACTTTCCATTCATTCAATTCATTCAGGTACACATATTTTGAATAAGCACACTCGACATTCATTCCTCCCTCAACCTGGTCTTCATTCATGATACCCTCACTCATCTGTGAAAAATCAACACGACGACTTTCAAGTTCCCCCTATCTATTCAAATTTATCTCAACCATTATCAAACATCAAAGACGGGCAAGAGAACGAAGCGAGAGAAACTAAACCATTTAAATTACCCCAAATTTTCATTCTACCATCAAGGTCCGAGGAAATAAATGGGACATTACCAGGCACCAAAACACAAAAACCTGAAACAAACAAAAAACAAAATTAAATAAAATAAAACAAAAACTAATGAACGGTAATAGCCTTATAAAGGCCACATCCAAATCACTCTAAACTCATATAGCTAAGGGCTACTAGCCAAATATACATAACTGCATCATACACAAGAAAAAAAAATATATAACATTACTTAACAAAACTTACTTACTTTGACTTATGTCTCCTGCCGGGCGCTGCTCGGCGTAGAGAGTGACGTCTGCCTCCTCCATCCAGTTCTGTCCATTGCATGCGTTTGCACATCGCTCAACCTAATATTTGCCTTCGTCAGGAGCTCGGACAGGCTGTCAGACCATCGTTTCTTCGGTCGGCCGCGAGGTCGCTTCCAACCGGCTTTGACAGGGTCGAAGTCATGGATCGTTTTTGCAGGTATGTGTGGAGGCATTTGAAGTAGGTGTCCGAACCATCGTAGTGTTCGCTCGGCTGCTTGGGTCGAAAACCGAGACTGCTTGGTGAGCTGCAGCAGCTTCTCATGGCTGACAAAGTCGAACCATCGTAGACCTTCGATCCTCCTCAGGCTCTTCGACTGAAAGACATCAATTGCCTTGAGGGTTGCGGCTGAAGCTTGCCACGTCTCAGCTCCATAGAGCATCACAGAACCGACGAGGGCGTTGAAAATCCGCAGCTTCATTGTGCGACTGATGTTTGGTTTTCGCCAGAGGTGACGGTTCAGTTTGCCCATGTCAGAAGACGCTTTGGATATTCTCGCTTGTAGTTCAGAAAGAAGCGAGCCATCTGAAGAAATTATGGAGCCCAGGTAGGTGAACCTTTGGACAACTTCGATGCTAGTGGTGCTATCCAGGCTAACTGAAGGATCGGCAGCAGGAGAGGCTGGGTCAATGGCCATAATTTTCGTTTTAGTCCAGTTTATCTGCAGTCCTACTTTTGCAGCCTCTTCTCGTAGGATTCGAAGCGCTTCCAGCAACTGCTCCATGGAGTCCGCCAGAATGGCCAAGTCATCGGCAAAATCAGCATCTGTAATGACACGATCTCCAAACTTGAGTCCAAAGCTGAGACGTGAAGTAGTCCTTGTCATAACGTAGTCTATGATGACATTGAAGAGCTCTGGGGCAACTGCACATCCTTGGTGCACTCCTGTTGTGATTTGGAAGAACGGGCTGTGCCGGCCGTTTACTTGAACACAGCTCTCCGTCCCATGGTGTAGAGCTTTGAAGAGTCTGCAGTATTGCTCAGGGAGGTCTGTCGATTCTAGAATCCACCAAGCAGCTTCTCGGTCCACTGAGTCGAACGCAGCACGGAAGTCGACGAAGGTAAAAAAAAAAGCTTTTTGTCGGAACTCCGTGGCTTTTTCTATGATTTGTCGGATCGTAAAAATCTGCTCGATGGTTGAACGGTCCGACATGAAACCAGCTTGCTTCGGTCGCCGGATTTTACGAATGATATTTCGACATCGATCTAGCAGGACCATTGAGAAAAGTTTTCCCGGGACAGACAGTAAGGTTATTCCACGGTAGTTCAAGCAGTCGCTTCTAGAACCTTTCCTCTTCCATAAAGGGATAATGACACCCTTCCGCCAATCTTCGGGAATTATCTCGGTTTGCCAGATTGTAGAGAACAGGGTGTGGAGAAACAGGACCTGCATATATTAGCAGCTCCGCACTCAGGCCAAAGATACCGGCAGCTTTATTGTTCTTGAGCCTTTTTACTGTATTTCCAGTTTCTGATGGGCTGAAAGGCTCGTCTGGAGGAGCATCTATTTCGGATCTTGGAGTGCCAGGTTGGCTGGGACTATCAGTAGGAGGCATAGACGGGCTAGTGTTGTTCAGGAGTGAGCAGAAGTGGTCCTTCCACCGCTCGAGACAAGAACCCTCATCAGAGAGAAGTGTCCCATCCCTGGATAGGACGGGTCCCAATGCTGGTGTTTTATTTTCTGTGAGATTGCGGAGGTGCTTGAACAGGCTACCCATGTCTTTCTTTTTTGCTGCTAGTTCGATTTCATCGGCTTTCCTTGCAACAAGCTGAGTTCGGTCTCGGTGAATAAGTCTGTCCCACACTCCATTGAGCCTTCGATAGGTGGTCATGTCCCCAAAAAGTCTTGCCCTCCGCCTTTGCTCTGTGACCTGCAGTGTTTCGTCAGTTAGCCACGATTTCTTCGGGAAACTTCGATTGCCAAGCACCAGCTGTGCTCCTTCGCTGGTCTGCGATTTAAAATACTTCCAGGCGTCTTCGCTGCTGTTGAGTGTGCCCAGGAGCTCAAAGTGATTTGATATCTCAACACTATACTTCTGGAGAGTATATGGCTCCTTTAGTTTCCCAATATCCGCTGCTGCTGGTTTTCTTTCCGATCTCTGTGCATGGAGGCGAAGCTGGACATCAGCACACACAAGCCTGTGATCTGCATTTCCGAGCTCTGCTGATCTGTAAGTTCTGCAGTTCTTCAGCGATGATCTCCAGCGTTTAGAAATAATGACGTAGTCAATCATCTTCTTTGTGCGACCGTCGTTACTATACCACGTGTACTGGTCGATAGTCTTACGTTGAAAGTAGGTGTTTGCGATCACAAGTTCATGGAATCGGCACAGTTCGAGTAGGCGAAGGCCGTTATCGTTCAGTGGGTTGGGGGATACAGGTCCAATTTTGCCACGTCAAACACCCATATCACCTCGCACTGTAGCATTGAAGTCACCGAGAAGAACAGTGACATCGTGGGGGGAAACAGTTGACAGACATCTGGACAGAGCAGAGTAGAACTCTTCCTTGGTTACGTCGTCGGAATCGTTGGTCGGGGCATAGCATACAAAAATTGTCATCTTGCCATGCTTGTGCCCAAAGCGGGCCTTCATTATTCTGTCCGATACAGCTTCGTGCAAGAGTAAGGCCTTTCTTGCAAGGCTGTTTAGCGCGAGGCCAACATAATTTCTTCTCATGCTCCCTCCAGACCAGACTAACGAGTAATTATCGCCTATTCGCTCTTCTCCACTTCCAGTAAGACGGGTTTCTGTGAGACCTGCAATTGCCACTTTATTCTTACGAAGTTCTTGAGAAAGTAGGTTCTTTGATGCAGGTGCATTCAGGGTCAAAACATTCCAGGTGGCTATTCGAAGCCCCCTTTGGTCTAGAAGGTTCAGTATGTCAGTCTTTCTGACGTCGTCAGCATTTCTGTTGACGCGCGTAGGTCGAGATCTTAAAAGGAGGTGCGGATCCGAGGCTATGTAGTCACTTTGCGTAGCACTTGGTTTTCAGGTGGAGGGTTGCTAGTCCAACCGACCCTAGGCCTGCAATCTGATTAGATCTAGCTTTAACCTAGATACTGAGATTCTCAGGGTGGGCTCCACCCGCCACATGAGGTTGCAGCCACCCTGATTGGAGTGTTTAGTTAGGGGATGACCCCATACCCAGAGGCACGTGGTCAGCAGACAAGGTCTGCATCATTCCGGACGAACTCCATTCGCCTCCGACTTAACAAAACATCTCTCTTTTTACCATACATAACTCTTCCAAAAAAAACAACCTTCTTACATAAATAAATATACAAAAAAAAAGATATAAAGAGAGAAAAAAAACAACATCAACGTGCAGATTTCATAGCATCATACTATCCCATTTTTTTAACTTCCCCGTTTTCACGAATACATCCATTCGTCTTGAACAACCTAAGAAAGAACTAATAAATTAAACTGAATATTTGATGTATAATGATATTAATTGCTGAAAGCTCATCAGTTCAAAATTTTACTATAATTTTAATGTTTATTTTCATTGTTAAGTACAAAAGTAAATATTTGTAATAAAATTCGTTTTCAGTAAAGCGCCAATGGCACAGTAGGTTTTAGACTTTTACAGTGAGAGAAGGGCGCTATACCCAAACTCTTATTTGTAGTGATTTTTGTTCGTTTCAAGCCTGAATTGCATATTCAATTTAAGATTCACTCGTTTTAAGATTTATTTATTCATTTACTTTAATATTTTTTATATTTTTGCTTTTACTTTAATTTTTTTTCGTTTTAAGCTTGATTTTCTTTTTCAATCTAAGCATTACTCGCTCTAAGATCTATTTATTCATTTATATTATTACTTGTTGTATGTTTTTTGCTATGATTGTTTATTTAATTTCTTTTCGTTTTGGGTTTCATTTATTCTTTAATAGTAATTTCTGTCTGTTTCTTGTTTGAACTTTAAAAGGTATTTTTATATGCTGAGCTTAATTATAAAATTGCCTTTACTTTTCTTTGAAAAACTTATTTTTCGGACAGTTTTTTTTAATTATTTCTTGTTCGTTTTTTATTGCAAAAAGTTTCAAGTTTTTTATAAATTCCTTATTTCAAAATCAAACTCTTTTTTAAATCAAAGCTTCATCAAAGTATCAAAACTGGTATCAAAGTAGCAATATCAAAGTGGAAAAATGGGTTTGTGTTAACCTTGGAGTTTTTATTATCTGATATTTGAACTATTTTTAACAAAATGGCTATCTCAAAATTTTTATCGGATGGGCTTGGGGAAAAGAGGGCGTGGGGGGCTAATTGTCCTTCGGTCTCTTTTGACTCTTCAAAAGTGAACTATGACTTTTTATTTTCAATTAATTGAGCCATATTTGAAATTTACAAAAGCTCCCCTTCTATAAGAACCCTTTATGTCCTAAGATAATAACTAAAAACGCCTGTCCCTGGACCCTGGGGGGCTGTATCGACCCCGGAGTTTTAATATCTCATGTTTGAACTATTTTTAACAAAATGGTAACCTCAAATTTTTATCGGATGGGTTTATCCAGCCGTATGGCCTTTACAAGATTTTCAGTTTTGATATCTGAACTTTGAACTATTTTTAACAAAATGTCTATCTCAAAATTTTTATCTGATGCATTTAGGACGTGGAGGGGGGGGGGGGCTAGTTGCCCTCCGATCTCTTTTGACTCTTAAAAAGTGAACGAGAACTTTCAATTTCCTCTCAGATGAATCCTCTCCAAAGTTTATACGAGCATCCCTTCCATAAAAACCGTATATGCCCCCAGAGTATTGCTTACAACGCTTGCCTCCCGGCCCTGGGGGTTGCGTCGACACAGGAGTTTTTCTAATCTGACCGTTAACAATTTATAATGAAATGGTTATTTTAAAAATTTATCGGATAGGGTTGGGGAAAAAAGGGTGTTTGGGGGGAGGGGGATAGCTGCCCATGGATACTTTTGACTCTTAAAAAGTGAACTAGAACTTTCAATTTCGAATCAAATGAGCCCTCTCTGAAGTTTATACGAGCATCCCTTTCATAAAAATCTTATACGCCCCCAGGACAACACTTCCAACGCCTACCTTTGGGCCCTGGGGATTTGTATTGACACCGGAGTTTTTGTTATCTAATTTTTGAACAATTTTTTAAAAACTGGCTTTTCCAAAATTTGTAGCGGATGGGTTTGGGGGAAAAGGGCGTGGGGGGGGGGGGCTAGTTGCCCTTAAATCTCTTGTCTCTGAAAAAGTGAACTAAAACTTTTAATTCCCAATGAACCCTCTATGAAGTTTATACGAGCATCCCTTTCATAAGAACCATACATGCGTTTAGGGCATAACTTAGAACGCCTTCCCCCGGTCCCTGGGGGTTGTATTGGCACCGGAGTTTATCTCATCCGACCTTTGAACTATTTTTTTTAACAAAATTTCTATCTCAAAATTTTTATCAGATGGCTTTGGAAAAAGAAGGTATGGGGGGCTAGTTTCCCTCGGATCTCTTTTGACTATTATTAAGTGAACTCGAACTTTAAATTTCCAATCAAATGAGCCCTCTCTGAAGTTTATACGAGCATCACTTTCATAAGAACCATATATGCCCCAGGGCACAACTTATAACATCTGCCCCCAGGCCCTAGGGGTTGTGTTGACACCTGAGTTTTTGTACCAGATGCATTACGGGAAAAAGGGACGTGGGGGGCCTAGTTGCCCTCCAATCTCTTTTGACTCTCAAAAACTGCGCTAGAACTTTCAGTTTCCAATCAAATGATTCCTCTGTGACGTTTTTACGAGCATCCCTTCCATAAGAACCATATATTTCCCTAGGGAACAACTTACAATGCCTGCCTTCGGGCCCTGGGGGCTGTGTCGACCCGGGAGTTTTCGTTATTTAGTCTTTGAACTATTTTTTAAGAAATTGCTATTTCGAAGTTCTTATCAGATGGGTTTGAAAAAAGTAGGGTGTGGAGGGGGGGGCTAGGTGCCCTCCAATCTCTTTTGACTCTTAAAAAGTGAACTAGAACTTTCAATTTCCAATCAAATGAGCCCTCTTTGAAGTTTATACGAGCTTCCCTTCCATAAGAACCATATATGCCCCCAGGGCATAACTTACAACACCTGTCCCCGGGTGCTGGGGGTTGTGTCGACACCGGAGTTTTTGTTTTTTGATCTTTGTACTATTTTTAACAAAAGAGCTATCTCAAAATTTTTATCGGATCCATTTGGGAAAAAAGAGCGTGGCGGGCTGGTTACCCTCCCATATCTTTTGACGTTAAAAAGTGAACTAGAACTTTGAATTTCCAGTCAAATGAGCCCTCTGAAGTTTGTAAGAGTATTCCCTCCTTAAGAACCATATATGCCCCCCGGGTATAAGTTATAACCCTTGCCCTGAAGATCGTGGGGGAAGTGTCCTGCTCAAAGATATAATTTCCAGAACTTTCAACTACGTTGAACAAAATGGCTATCCCAAAATTTTGATTGGATATGTTTGGGGAAATGCTGGGCGTGGAAGGAGTGTTAGTTGCCTTCCAATCACTTTTGACTATTAGAAAAGGCACTAGCCATTTAAATTTCCAATCGAATGAGTCCTTTTTGAAGTTTATACGACAACGCTTTCTATAAAAAAAAATTGCCCCCAGGGTATAACTTACAACCCTTGCCCTAAGGGCTGTGGGAGGGTTGCCATCCTAAAGACCTAATTCCCTGAATTTCCAACTACGTTGAACAAAATGGCTATCTTGAAATTTTGATTGGATGTGTTGGGGGAAAATGTAGGCGTGAGAGGGGTGTTAGTTGCCCTCCAATCACTTTTGACTATTAAAAAGGGCGCTAGCCTTTTGAATTTCCAATCGAATGAGCCTTTTTGAAGCTTCTACGACAAAGCTTTATATAAAAACCTTATATGCCCCCAGGGCATAACTTACAACCCTTGCCCTGAGGGCTGTGGGGGAGTGTCCTCCTCTAAAACATAATTTCTGTCTGGAAATCAACTACACTGAACAACAGGGCTATCTCAAAATTTGATTGGATGAGTTTGGGGAAATGGTGGGCGTGGAAGGGGTGTTACTTGCCTTTCAATCCCTTTTGACCCTGAAAAAGGGCACTAGAAGTCTCAAATTTCAATCGAATGAGCCCCTTTTGAAGTTTCTTTGACAAGCCCTTCCATATGAAGTGCCTCTGGGGAAAAAAAATAATGAATAAATAAATAATAATACATTGGAGCCGTATGGCCTTTACTATAGGCAACGGTATAGCGTTGCCTCTGATCACAACACAATTCACCACCGCTTTTGTAAATTGGTGCCGAAAAAAGCTACGTGTGTTCAGCCCTTTACTTTATAAATTAACAAACTATAATTCTTTACTACATACCATAATTCTTTTTTAGGTAAACTTGAGAATGTTGCAGACAGACTTAGTAACCTTGAATCGGACGAAGATGATGTTCAAGTCACGATTAAAGCTCTTGCTTTTGCCCTGTCAGCTTATACGCCAAATTTTATGAAAAAGGGACCAGGAAATTCAGTAGAAAAGGGGAAGATAAAATAAGAGGAAAACAGTCGTCTTTATAATCTCTGCTTTATTTTATCGAATAGATAAAATGGGTTTTACCTGTTATGCAAAGTCGTGATTCTTATGCTTAGTAGGATTTCTGAGAACTTTTGTTGTTTGCTTGCAGATATTTCCTGAGTTTTGTAAGCAAATTAATATTGATTTTGAACATTCAACTTACCTAAACATAGTAAAGAGCGATATGACATCAATGTATTATTTTTTCCCCTTGCCACTTTGTGTGTAAAAAGTTGTCATAGAAACGTCAAAGGGGGCTCATTCGATTGGTAATTGAAAGTTCCAGTACTGTTTTTAAAAGTCAAAATTGATTGTTGGGCAGTGACGCCCCCCCCCTCTCTCGGGCCCTTCTCAATTCCCTCCCCCCCCCATTTCTCATCATCAGGCCCATCTTGATTGATAGTATTAAGTTAATACATTCAGGGTATAATGAGGGGCCCGTAAAAGTAATTCAAGAGACTAGATGTTTTCATTTCTTGTCAAAAGGCTGTATCTGCAATACCTCATGAAGAGCTGGGGCTATCAAGTTCGAACTTACAAAGAATGTTGAGGGATATGTTGAACTAAATCGAAAGACACTATGTGTATCCATACCTTCAAAAGGGTGTATCTGTAGTATCTTATGAATTGCTAAGGGTATTTAATTGAATCTTTTTGGGAGGTTTTTGGGGGATATTGACTTAACTGAAAGACAGTATATGCCTTAAGGTTGTTAAAGATTGTATTAAGTTGAAGCTGTCAAAGAGTGTCGAGGGGGATGTTGAACAAAAATATGACACTTAACACTTCCTAGATGTCTAGTTGGCCCATCTGCAATATATCAGGAAGGGTTGAGGTATTTAAGTGATAACTTCAGGGAATGCTGAGGAACGTGTTGAATTAAACCAAAAGACATTATTACCTTCAGGTGGTTAAAAGGGCGTATATTTAATATATTTTGAAGTGCTAAGGTTACTAGTTGAAACTTTCAGTGCATGTTGAGGGGTATGTTGAACTAAATTAAAAGACGGAATATACAACGAGGTCTTCAGAAGTGTGTATTTGAAGTATCTCAGTTGTGATTTATAGTATTAAGTTGAAACTTTCAGGGTATAATGAGGGGCCTGTAAAAGTAATTCAAGAGACTGTGTGTTAACCTTTTTGTCAAAAGGGTGTATCAGGAATGGTTAAGGGTTTTATGTTGAAACTGTCAGGGAATCCTAAGGGAAATGTTTTTTGTTTTTTTTTATTCAGAAGACTACGTTAATTTGGGTTCTCAAAAGGGAGTATTAGTGACATGTTGTAAGTTGAAGCTGTCAAAGAGTGTCGAGGGGGATGTTGAGCTAAAAATTACACTTAACACAACCTGGATGGCTAGTTGGCCTGTCTGCAATACATCAGAAAGGGTTGAGGTATTTAATTGATAACTTCAGGGAATGCTGACAAGGGTGTTGAACTAAACCAAAAAAACATTATTACCTTCAGGTGGTTAAAAGGGTATATTTAATATATTTTGAAGTGCTAAGGTTACTAGTTGAAATTTTCAGTACATGTTGAGGGGTATGTTGAACTAAATTAAAAGACGGAATCTACAACGAGGCCTTCAGAAGTGTGTATTTGAAGTATCTCAGTTGTGATTCATAGTATTAAGTTGAAACTTTCAGGGTATAATGAGGGGCCTGTAAAAGTAATTCAAGAGACTATGTGTTAACCTTTTAGTCAAAAGGGTGTATCAGGAATGGTTAAGGGTTTTATGTTGAAACTTTCAGAGAATCCTAAGGGAAATATTTTTTTTTTTTTTATTCAGAAGACTACGTTAATTTGGGTTTTCAAAAGGGAGTTTGTGACATGTTGTAAGTTGAAGCTGTCAAAGAGTGTCGAGGGGGATGTTGAGCTAAAAAATTACACTTAACACAACCTGGATGGCTAGTTGGCCTGTCTGCAATACATCAGAAAGGGTTGAGGTATTTTAATTGATAACTTCAGGGAATGCTGACAAGGGTGTTGAACTAAACCAAAAGACATAATTACCTTCAGGTGGTTAAAAGGGTATATTTAATATATTTTGAAGTGCTAAGGTTACTAGTTGAAACTTTCAGGGCATGTTGAGGGATATGTTGAACTAAATTAAAAAACATGATCTACAACGAGGTTGTCAGAAGTTTGTATTTGAGAAGTATCTCAAATGTAATTAATAGTATTAAGTTGTAGCTTTCAGGGTATAACGAGGGGTCCGTAAAAGTAATTCAAGAGACTATGTGTTTATCTTTTTTGTCAAAAGGGTGTATCTTGAATATGTCAGGAATGGTTAAGTGTTTTGTGTTGAAACTTTCAGGGAGTCTTAAGGGATTTTTTTTTATCTAAAACACTAAGTTAATCTGGGTTCTCCAAAGTGAGTATTTGTGTCATTTCAAAAATGGCTAAGGCTATTTGGTTGAAGCTTTCATAGAATGTTGAAGGATATTTGAACCAAACCAAAAGATTCAATGTCCATCCAGGATATCAAAAGGGTGTATTTGCAATAGCTCATGAACAGCTGAGGCTATCAAGTTCGAACATACCAAGAATGTTGAGGGATATGTTGAACTAAATCAAAAGACACTATTTGCATCCATGATGTCAAAAGGGCGTATCTGCAGTATAGCAGGAATGGCTAAGGGTATTTAGTTGAACTTTTTTGGGAAGGTTTTTGGGGGATATCGACTTAACTGAAAGACCCTATATTCCTTAAGGTTGTTATAGAGTGTATTAAGTTGAAGCTGTCAAAGAGTGTCGAGGGGGATGTTGAACTAAAAATTGACACATAACACATCCTGGATGTCTAGTTGGCCTATCTGCAATACATCAGGAAGGGCTAAGGCATTTATTTGATAACTTCATCAAATAAAGAGAGTGTTGACAGGGTTTTGAACTAAAACAAAAGTAATTATTACCTTCAAATGGTTAAAAGAGCGTATATTTAATATATTTTGAGGTGCTAAGGATATTAATTGAAACGTTCAGGGCATGGTGAGAGGTATGTTAGACTAAATTAAAGGACACGATCTGCATCGAGTTTGTCACAGGGAAAAGGGCATATTCGAAGTATTTCAGAAGTGATTAATGGTATTAAGTTGAAATTTCAGTGCATGATGAGGTGCGTGTAAAATTAAATGAAAAGACATTATGTTGATCCTTTTTTTAAAGGGTGTATCTGTAATATTTCAGGAAGGGCTAAAAGTATTAAGCTGAAACTTTCAGGGCGTGTTGAGGGGGATTTTAAACTACACATGAAGACAGTGAGAAATTGAATTTTTCAGGGAATCTTGAGGGGAATTTTAAAAAAGCCAAAAGATGTATGTATATCTGGGTTTTCAAAAGGGCGTATCTGCGACATTACAAGAATGCCTAAGGATATCTAGTTGAAGCTTTGAGGGAATGTTGAGGGGGATTTTGAACTAAACCAAAAGATATTGTGCTTAATCAATCTTGAATGTTGAATAATAAATTGTATTTTGCCCGAGCTTCAACTTTTCCATATCAGCATAGTTTGACGGGATCAGCTCAACATAAAAAGGGTCGCTATGCTTTCTTGTTGTCTCTGACATAATGAAGCATTTCAGAAGGGACTGCAGAATGAAGTATTTCTGGATCAGGTGGTTGATTTGGGAAAACCGAGACTGAAACTTTGTTCAGGATATTATCAGTCTCAGGTGCAAGCTTCAGAAAATACAAATACACCGTCACGCAAGGATCACGCATGCAGTTCAGTATTTTTAAGGCTTTCTCTCACATCGTGATCAACTTGCATACCGTCAACAAAGAAAGGGTAATATAACACTCTATTCTAGCCACAGTACAAGTAGTAAAGTAAAATAACGAAAAGGTGCTCTTGGCCAACTGTTCTTTTTTTTTTTTTTACATTATAAAAGCACTTTTCTACTTAACACAGAAACTGTTGTTCTTTTGCTTAGCACTTTCCAGCTTTACTTAAAAAAAAAAGTACGACTTTTTTTGTCGTACGTCCTACAGTGCGATATGGCCAAGAAAGGGCAATAAAAGTGCGACAGTTGGCAACCTTGAGTCATCCATACTGGAAACGGAAAGTAATTTGATCTTCTTGGAAACAGGTATTAGATGGCGTTGTGATACAAAGAAAATATAATAAAAATTAAAGTTTATGTTTTCTGTCACAATCTAGAATTAGACCTTATATTTAAGGGTAATGAATTACTAATTGCCTTATCCGAAGTCGAAGTTAGTAAATTTTTCACTAGCGTAGTGATTTATATCTGTAATTTTTTTGTATATTTGTTTATTATGTTAAATAAAGTCAGAAAGTATTTGATTTGACACAGAATGGTTTGGGAAACATTTCTTGACAGTACTCTATGTTCATTTATACCAGCACCTTTTACCATTTAAACTGTATTAATGTGGATGGCATTTGATGCACTCAACCAAAAATAATACATCAAAGAACTGATCATTTTATGTCAGTAATGTACTGCTTGTTCACCGATTTTCAGAAAAAAAGAGCTTCATATAAGTGAAATAAGGGTAAGTACTGGGGGTTATATCCCCCTCTAGATTTCTAGAAATTGTGTATATAAGTTTTATGTATAATGATATTAATTGCTGAAAGCTCATGAGTTCAAAATTTTACGATAATTTTAATGTTTATTTTCAATATTAAGTACAAAAGAAAATATTTCTAATAAAACTGATTTTCAGTAAAGCGCCAATGACGCAGTAGTTTTTAGACTTTTACAGTGAGAGAAGGAGGGGATACCAAAACTCTTTTTGGCAGTGATTTTTGTTCTTTTCAAGCTTGATTTGCATGTTCAATTTTAAGTTTTACTCGTTTTAAAGTTTATTTATTCATTTACATTAATATCTATTGTTTGTTTGTTTGCATTGATTGTTTATTTAATTTCTGTTCGTTTTAAGTTTCATTTACACTTCAATAGCAAAATATTTTTCTTCATTTTAAGCTTGATTTTCATATTGAATCTAAGCATTATTCGCTTTCAGATCTACCTATTCATTTATATTATTACTTGTTGTATCTTTTTTCCTGTGATTGTTTATTTAATTTTTGTTCGTTTTGGGTTTCATTCATTCTTTAATAATAATTTCTAGTCGTTTTGCGTTTGAATTTTAACAGGTATTTGTATCTGCTGAGTTTAAGTTTGAAATGGCCTTTACTTTTCTTTGGAAAACTTATTTTTCGGAAAGTTTTTTTTAATTAATTAGAATAAAGAGTTGAATCTTTTGACCCAAAAATTGTTACCAAAGTACAAGTTGTTTTAATCTGAACCTAACATTCTAAGCTTTTTGAACATTTTAAGATAATAATAAACTTTGCACAAGCACGTTTAACCATCAGGAACGCCGAAATAAATTTGAAGTTTCTCCCAAATACTTTTGCGATTTCAACCGTGAAAGTTCTAAGGCTTGTTATGTCATTTCCGTTTTATTCTGACCTCAAACCGTAAAAGCTCTAAAGCTTATTCGTAATTTGTGTTATATTGAAAACTATTTGTTGTAGTTGGATGTAGATGTAGATGGCGGTGAGAGCGCTTTGAAAAAGCTGCCTCCGACTTCTTAGTTTAGCTAGTCCAGTGCTATTTTTATCCGGATTCCTGCTGTAATAGTGAAAGTAACCTAAGACTTGCTGTTCCTGACTTTGCTTAGTGCAATCATCATGCAAATTAAATACGAAAAACCGGCCCTAATGAAGATTCAATCACTGGATTTATCAGTGGCACCATCTACCTTTTGTAACTTGTGGCTATTTGGACTCTTAAAAAAACCACCAGTGCGCACTGAGATAGCTCGCTACTTAGAGCCACCAGAGTGCTCTCGCTTATCAGACTGCTTGTATAAGCGAACCCACCGTGGCAAACAAGGAGGAAAAAGGAAACGCCAAATGAGAATCCCGGTGCATTTCCCCCGCAGGAGAAAGACAAATGACCGGCTGACAAGGACGATTAACCTAGTCGTAATCCGTTGCGCTCCTCCTCACGATACTCCACCCCTACTTGTTCCCTGGTTTATAGAGAATGTTAACTGCAGTGCTTCGGAACCTACTCCTCCAAATTTGTGTCCGGAGCGATTCTCAGCAAAATACAAACTTACGAATATACTAATGTGTAACGCTCGATCTTTGAATAATAAAATGGAAGAGCTGAAGGTGTTAATTAAGCAGAATAACGTACCCATTGCAATTATCAACGAGTGTTGGGACATAACTGAGGAGACTGCACGGATTGAAGGTTACAGAAGCTACCTCAACACTTGACGTGACCGAGGCATTGTCCGTCATGGAGGTGGCGTAGGACTTTATATACGTGACGACCTACCATCAAAACTGTTAAGTAGCTCCTATGATTTGAATCAGGAGATTGTGTGGGTGGAGTGCAGACCGGCGCATCTGTCACAAAGATTCTCCTGCTTAATAGTTGCGTCAGGGTACTATCCAGAAAGCGCTGGGAACAGAAAAGAACTTATTGAGCACATACAAGTGTTCGTCGACAGAATGCGCCACAAGTACACTTCCCCTGCCTTTGTGATTGCTGGCGATTTCAATCAGACCAGTCGTCAGTGGGTCTCAAGCATTTTGGATATGAAACAAGTAGTGAACATTCCGACTCACCAAAGTGGCAGTACTCTTGAAATGATCTTTACGAACTTGGCAGATCTTTATAACGCTCCCCGATCTATAGGTCCCCTTCAGAATTCTGACCATTTTATAATTTTCTGGGAAGCACAAGTAAGTATCCCACTACCGAAACGAACAAAAACCACAATTCGGCCCATCACAATGTCTTCAATAGCTCAATTCGGTCGCTGGATTGGTACTTACGATTTTGAGGACATTTGTGCAGAGGCCGACATTAATGTCAAAGTCAGCAAACTGAACAGCCTTCTGTTGGAAAAGTTCCATGATTTTTTTTTCCAATAGAAGTTATTACAGTCTGTGACACTGACAAACCATGGATCAACCGCGAACTCAAGCAGATGATAAAAACTCGCTGTAGTCTCCACAAAGCTGGAGATCAAGCGGCTGCAGCCAGTTTGCGTAACAGAATTGTGAAGTTAAACAGACTAGCCCAAAGACAGTATGTAAAAGAGAAAATAACGTCATTACTGCACACTGACCCTCACAAATGGCACTCCTCGGTCAAAACCCTTGCAGGGAAATCAACGCCAAAGGACCTGAGACTACTCAAAGATGACGGCACACTGACATCAGCTACTGAAGTGAACAATTTTTTCTCCGGCATATGCACCACATACCCATCAATCACAAACTCAGAAATTGAGAGTATCATTGCTGACACCGAGACTGATGAGATATGTGAAGTATCTGAATATGCCGTCTTTAAGGAACTTCAGAAACTGAAAGTAAACTGTGCGTCTTACCCTGGTGAACTCCCTGTCAAGTTGTTACGCGAGTTTTCCATCTTTCTTGCAAAGCCACTCAGCTCTATTATTAACCAGTGTTTTCGCGAACAAGTGTTCCCCAGTGTTTGGAAGAGAGCTTATGTGCGCGTCATTCCAAAAGTGAAAAACCCGAAATCTTGCGACCAACTCCGCCCAATTTCGATAGTTCCGAACCTCTCTAAGGTAGCGGAATCATTTATATATCGTGAACTTATGTCACAAGTCCAGGGCTCTCTTGTCCATACCAATACGGGTGCTTGAAAGGTAGTAGTACAACTGTTTATCTTGTGCGTCTGTATCACCTTATTGTTTAATGGCTTGACCAAGGATGCACAATTGTAGATCTCCTAGCCGACTATAGAAAAGCCTTCGACTTGATGCGCCATTATACTGCAGTGAACAATCTGAAGGTTATGGGTGATTGCAGACATATTCTCTTATTAATAATAGATTTCTTACGTGACCGACTATAGAGTGTATATGGTTTCTACCCGGGTGATACTGATTCGGAATGGTCTGAGCTTACGTGTGGTGCCCCACAAGGCACTAAACTCGCTGCATTTTTGTTCTTGGCAGTGATCAACTTCGTCCTTGCAGATTTTGACGAACGGTTCAAATTCGTAGATGACCTTTCCACCCTCTTAAAATACCTCATTGAGAAGTCTCAAACCGTTCCCCAGTTCAGTGAATCATTTATCGACAATTTTAGAGACCAGTGTTCTGAAAACAGCCTCCAAATCAACGAAACGAAAACCAAAATTCTTCGATTTAACCCTCTCAAAAGGGATTTTCAGTGCCCCCTCCACCATACCAAAGCGTATTGTCGGCAGTTATTCTCGGTGTTACGTTCAGCGTTGACTGTTCGTTTAGCCTCCACGTCCAAGAGGTAGTGAAAAAGGCGAACTGTGCCATGCGTACCCTTTTACTGATGCGAAGATTTGGTTTTTTCGGTGCCGCAATTGAAAACAGCCTACCTGACATATATTTGCCCGATATTAGAGTATGCGTGCCCTGTATGGGGTCCACAGGTTCAGAACACTGCCTATATGAGCGAAGTACTCGAATCAGTCCAGAAAGGAGCGGTGAAGGCCATACTGTCTGATCAGTACACCAATTACGATTCAGCACTGTCTCAACTAAATTTGCCGTCACTCCACGACCGGCGTTTTCAACTCATCTGTAAATTTGGCCAGTTTCTTCTGACAAGTGATAAACACAGAGATATATTACCCTCAATGCTCACAAAAAAGTAACTACAAGATCAAAAGCAACAAAGCTAGCCCAGCCCAAGTGTCGCACTAATCGCTTCAGCAATTCGTTTGTACCTTTTTATGTTTCTGTCTACAATAAGTGACATGTGTATTAATTTTTTTGTGTCTTTGTTTACTTTGTAAATAATAGCGCGATTTAGTCGGGATTTAAACCCTGACTACGAAAGCTTTTATGTTAATAAATGATTCTGATTCTGTATTTTGAACAGTTTGCTTTGTTTTTTAAAGCATCTACGACAAATAAAAAATAAATCATTATAGTAATCTAGATGACTGGAAAGAATTTTTTTACTTGAATTGAAAGGCTACACGAGTGTTTGTCTTCTTTTGGGTTGAAGCCTTACTGACCCCATCTTGTAGCCACCCTTGTAATGATTAAAATTAGAAAATTGTTTTGGTTTGTTCTTTATTATACTAACAGAAAAGTTGTTATTGACCAATTGTTTTTCTGTTTTTTTTCACATTATAAAAACACTTTTCTACTTAATACAGAAACTGTTATTCTTCTGCGTAACACTTTCCGGCTTTTCATAAAAAAAAAGTACGACTTTCTTTGTTGCACGTACTACAGTGCGATATGACAAAGAAAGTGCAACAAAAGCGCGACAGTTGGCAACCTTGAGTCAGCCATTCTGTAAATGGAAAGTAATTTGATCTTCTTGGAAATAGATATTAGATGGTGTTAAGATGCAAAAATATATTAAAAATTACAGGTTATTGTTTCTGTCATATTCTAGAATTAGACCTTATATTTAAGGGTAATGAATTACTAATTGCCTTATCCGAAGTCGAAGTTAGTAAATTTTTCACCAGTGTAGTGATTTATATCTGTAATTTTTTGTATATTTGTTTATTATGTTAAATAAAGTCAGAAAGTCTTTGATTTGACACAGAATGGTTTGACAAACTTTTCTTGACAGTACTCTGTGTTCATTTTTACCAGCACCTTTTTACCATTGAAACTGAATTTATGTGGATGGCATTTGATGCAGTCAACCAAAAATAATAAATTAAAGAACTGATTATTTTATCTCAGTAATGTACTGCTTGTTCACTGATTTTCAGAAAAAAAAAGAACTTCATATATGTGAAATGAGTGTAGGTATTGGGGGGTATATCCCCCTCTAGCTCTCCAGAAATAGTTTTACATACACTTTTCTGTTGTACGATCCGTTTCTTTGCTTAAACAGGTGAGTATAAATTTACTTTTTACGTTCAAACAGATTGACTCTTGTATTCTAGGACCTCTAATTATATGTGATAACCCTTTAAAGATAAATAAAAACAAGCATGTAAATATGCATCCACCACCAAATTTCTTGGAAAAATTCAAGATTTCTTGTCTTTGTATAAAGGAACCTGAAATCTCTTCGATAGGTTTCTTGAACATACTGAAACTGGTATTGTAAATTTGATCAGAATGCACTCCTTTAAGAAGATATTTTATCCCAATTTCTTAAATTAAACACATTCTTTGGCTTTTCCTAAAAATTTTAAACTTATTGAAACATTCATATTTTAAATTAGAATAAAGAGTTGAATCTTGTGACCCAAAATTGTTACCAAAGTACAAGTTGTTTTAATCTGAACCTAACATTCTAAGCTTTTTGAACATTTTAAGATAATAATAAACTTTGCACAAGCACGTTTAATCATCAGGAACGTCACAATAAATTTTGACATTTCTCCCAAATACTTTTGCAATCCCAACCGTGAAAGTTCTAAGGTTTGTTATGTCATTTGCGTTTTATTCTGACCTCTAACCGTAAAAGCTCTAAAACTTGTTCGTTATTTGTGTTTTATTGAAAACTTTTTGTGTTTGAACAGTTTGCTTTATTTTTCAAAACATCTACGACAAATAAAAAATAAATCATTAAAAAAATAAATCAGATGACTGGAAAGAATTTTTTTTACTTGAATTGAAAAGTTACACGAGTTTTTTGTCTTCTTTTGGGTTGAAGCCATCCTGACCCCATCTTGTAGCCACCCTTGTAATGATTAAAATTAGAAGATTAATTTTGGTTTTTTCTTTATTTTACAAACAGAAAAGCTGCTATTGGCCAATTGTTTTTCTGTTGTTTTTTTCCCATTATAAAAACACTTTTCTACTTAACACAGAAACTGTTGTTCTTTTGCGTAGCTTTTCATAAAAAAAAGTACGACTTTCTTTATTGTCCGTACTACAGTAAGATATAACCGAGAAAGCGCAACAAAAGTGCGACAGTTGGCAACCTTGAGTCAGCCATACTGCACATGGAAAGTAATTTGATCTTCTTGGAAATAGATAATAGATGGCGTTAAGATACAAAAAATATAATAAAAATTAAAGGTTATTGTTTCTGTCATATTCTAGAATTAGACCCAAGGCCGTACCCAGGATTTTTTTTTGGTGGGGGTTATATTCAAGAAAAAAATTCGGGGGGGGGGGTTACACAAAAAAAAACTCGAAAAACGCATACAAAATTTTTTTATATCCGTTTATGTTACATTTTTACGAGTCAGACAAACATTTCGGGGGGGGGTTCTACCCCCCCCCTGCTATGGGTACGGCCTTGATTAGAGCTTATATTCAAGGGTAATGAATTACTAATTGACTTATCCGAAGTCGAAGTTCGTAAATTTTTCACTCGCATAGTGATTTATATCTGTAATTGTTTGTATTTTTGTTTATAATGTTAAATTAAGTCAGAAAGTCTTTGATTTCACACAAAATAGTTTGGCAAACATTTCTTGAAAGTACTATCAGTTCGTTTTTAGCCACACCTTCTACCATTGAAACTTAGTTATGTAGATGGCATTTGTTGTATTCAACCGAAAATAAAATATTAAAGAACTGATTATTTTATGTTGGTATTGTACTGCTTGTATACCGATTTTCAGAAAAAGAAGCACTTCATATATGTGAAATGAGGGTAGGTATTGGGAGGTATATCCCCCTCTAGCTTTTCTGAAATAATTTGACATAAACTTTTCTGTTGTACGATCCGTTTCTTTGCTTAAACAGGGGACTATAATTTTACTTTTTACGTTCAAATAGATTGACTCTTATATTCTAGGACCTTTAATTATATGTAATAACCCTTTAAAGATAAACAAAAAAAAATGTATATGCATCCGCCACCAAGGTTCTTGGAAAAATTTAAGATTTTTTGTTTTTTCATAAAGGAACTTGAGATCTCCTCGACAGGCTTCTTGAACAGTTTGGACATGATATTGCAATTTTGATCAGAATGCACTCCTTTAAGAAGATATTTTATCCCAATTTCTTAAATTAAACAAATTTTGTTTGGCTTTTCCTAAAAATTTTACACTTATTGAACTATACATATTTTAAATTGGAATAAAGAGTTGGATCTTTTGACCAAAAAATTGTTACCAAAGTACAAGTTGTTTTAATTTAAACCTAACATTCTAAACTTTTTGAACATTTTAAGATAATAATAAACTTTTTCACAAGCACGTCTAATCATCAGGAACGCCATAATAAATTTTGACATTTCCTCAATATGCATACATGTATATATAAATATATATATATATATATATATATATATATATATATATATATATATATATATATATATATATATATATATATATATATGCTGACTGACGCTGACTGATATGTTGACTGACACATTGTAAATGCGCATTTTGTTAAAGCGGCTTATGTTTGGCTTTCGCCAGATGCTACTCAGCCTCCCAACAAGTGCCGACGCTTTGGCTATTCGAGATGTAAGCTCTATTGTGATCAAGCCATCCCTCGACAGAATAGAGCCCAGGTAAGTCAAGTTTTCAACTATATCTACGCCGGTACTTCAGAGGCTGACGTTCTTTACGATAGACCGGGACATGGGGGAGGGCTCAAGGAGCATAACTTTGATTTTTTGCCAGTTGATCTTCAGTCCAATTTTCGAGTTTTGTTCTGAGAGCACCTGGAGAGCCATGGTGACCTTTTCAACGGTGTCCGCAACTAGCGCTATGTCATCGGCGAAGTCAGCGTCAGAGAGGAGTTTTAATTATTGTTGGTGCATCTTGCTGTTTCCACATTGTACGTTATCATAAACTTTTTAAATCGGAAAACCTTTTGTTTAAACTTCAAAAAGTAGTTCCAGTGCTCTAGAGGCTATGACTCCCTTAAAGTAAAGACTGCAGAAAGGCTCTCATAATCTTGATTATTAGTTTTCGCTTCAATTTTATTAAGGATATATTTTTTTTTTTTTTTTTAATGATTTTATTTACTTTTCCAAAGGTTAGTAATATAGCCGAGATATTTGTGTAATCTGGTGAATCCGGTCTTAAGATTTAACTGAAAGACACTATATGCTTTAAGGTTGTTAAAGAGTGTATTAAGTTGAAGCTGTCAAAGAGTGTCGAGGGGGATGTTGAACTAAAAAAAATTACACTTAACACATCCTGGATGTCTTGTTGGCCTATTTGCAGTACATCAGAAAGGGTTGAGGTATTTAATTGATAACTTCAGGGAATGCTGACAAGGGTGTTGAACCAAACCAAAAGACATTACCTTCAGGTGGTTAAAAGGGTATATTTAATATATTTTGAAGTGCTGAGGTTACTAGTTGAAACTTTCAGGGCATGTTGAGGGGTATGTTGAACTAATTTAAAAGACATAATCTACAACAAGGTCGTCAGAAGTGTGTATTTGAAGTATCACAATTGTGATTAATAGTATTAAGTTGTTGCTCTCAGGGTATAATGAGGGGCCCGTAAAAGTATGTGTTTATCCTTCTTGTTAAAAGGGTGTCTCTTCAACGTATCAGGAATGGTTAAGTGTTTTATGTTGAAACGCTCAGGGAGTCTTAAGGGATTTTTTTTTTATTTAAAAGACTACGTTAATCTGGGGTCTCAAAAGGGAGTATTTGTGTCATTTCAAAAATGGCTAAGGCTATTCTGTTAAAGCTTTCATAGAATGTTGAACGATACCAAAAGATCAAATGTCTATCCAGGATATCAAAAGCGTGCATTGGCAATACCTCGTGAACAGCTGAGGCTATCAAGTTCGAACTTACAAAGAATATTGAGGGATATGTTGAACTAAATCAAAAGGTAATATTTGCATCCATGATGTCAAAAGGGTGTATCTGCAGTATCGCAGGAATGGCTAAGGGTATTTAGTTGAACTTTTCTGGGAAGGTTCTTGGAGGCTATTGACTTAACTGAAAGACACTATATGCCTACAGGTTGTTATAGAGTGTATTAGTTGTTGAAGCTGTCAAAGAGTGTCGAGGGGCATGTTAAACTAAAAATTGACACATAACACATCCTGGATGTCTAGTTGGCCTATCTGCAATACATCAGGAAGGTTTGAGGTGTTTAATCGATAACTTCAGAGAATGTTGACAAGGGCTAAAACAAAAGCTATTATTAACTTCAAATGGTAAAAAGAAGGTAAATTTGATATATTTTGAAGTGCTAAGGGAGCTAGTTGAAACTTTCAGGGCATGGTGAGAGGTATGTTAGACTAAATTAAAGGACACGATCTGCATCGAGTTTGTCACAGGGAAAAGGGCATATTCGAAGTATTTCAGAAGTGATTAATGGTATTAAATTGAAATTCTAGTGCATGATGAGGTGCGTGTAAAATTAAATGAAACGACATTATATTAGTCCTTTTTTCAAAAGGGTATATCTGTAATATTTCAGGAAGGGCTAAAAGTGATAAGCTGAAACTTTCAGGGCGTGTTGAGGGGGATTTTGAACTAAACATGAGGACACAGTGAAATTGAAACTTTCAAGGAATCTTGAGGGGAATGTTAAAAAAAAGTCAAAAGATGTATGTATATCTGGGTTTTCAAATGGGTGTATCTGCGACATTACAAGAATGCCTAAGGCTATCTAGTTGAAGCTTTTAGGGAATGTAGAGGGGGATTTTGAACTAAACCAAAAGTTTCTATTAAGCTTAATCAATCTTGAATGTTAAATAATAAATTGTATTTGGCCCGAGCTTCAACTTTTCTATATTAGCATAGTTTGATGGATCAGCTCAACATTAAAAGGGTCGCTATGGTTTCTTTTTGTCTCTGACATAATGAAGCATTTCAGAAGGGACTGCAGAATGAAGTATTTGTGGATAAGGTGGTGGATTTGGGTAAACCGACCCCTGAAACTTTGTTCAGGATATTATTGTTCTCAGGCATAAGCTTCAGAAAATACAAATACGCCCTCACGCAAGGATCACGCATGTAATTCAGTATTTTCAAGGCTTTCTCTCGCATATTGATGAACTTGCATACCGTCAACAACGACTGGGTAATATGACACCCTATTCTAGTCACAGTACAGGTAGTATAGTAAAACACAGAAAAGTCACTATTGGCCAATTATTTTTTTTTCTTTTCACATTATAAAAGCACTTTTCTACTTAACACAGAAACTGTTGTTCTTTTGCTTGGCACTTTCCAGCTTTTCATAAAAAAAAGTACGACTTTCTTTGTCGTACGTACTACAGTGCGATATGGCTAAGAAAGTGCAACAAAAGCGCGACAGTTGGCAGCCTTGAGTCATCCATACTGCAAATGGAAAGTAATTTGATCTTCTTGGAAATAGATATTAGATGGCGATAGGATACAAAAAAAATATAATAAAAGTTAAAAGTTATTTTTTCTGTCACAATCTAGAATTAGACCTAATGTTTAAGGGTAATAAATTACTAATTGACTTATCCGAAGTCGAAGTTAGTAAATTTTTCACTAGCGTAGTGATTTATATCTGTAATTTTTTGTATATTTGTTTATTATGTTAAATAAAGTCAGAAAGTATTTGATTGGACACAGAATGGTTTGGGAAACATTTCTTGACATTACTTTCTTCCATCGGGATGTGGGCTTGAGCGAGGATTTCATCGGCTTTGTCTTTCCACCTAGTGGGGGGTGTCTTCTGGGTCGCTTCCATCCGTGTATAGTGGGGTCGAAGTCGAATGCGACCCGTGCTGAGGTGTAACGTGACATGCGAAGGAGGTGGCCGTACCACAGAACAATACGCTGGGCGAGCTGCGTCGAGAAAGGAGTTTGTGCCGTACGTGACAGAAGGGTCTGGTTGCTAACGAAGTTAGTCCAGTGACGTCCTTCAATCCTTCTGAGATGTTTTATCTGTGCGACATCGACGGCGCTAATGATAGATTTTACAGCTGGCCGCGTCTCCGCTCCATACAGCAGTACGCTGCTGACTGACGCATTGTAAATAAGTATTTTGGTAAAGCGGCTTATGTTTGGCTTTCGTCAGATGCTGCTCGGCCTTCGAACAACTACTGAAACCTTACCTATTCTAGATGTAAGATCTTCTGGGATTAAGTCATCCGTCGAAAGAATAGATCCCATGTAAGTCATGTCTTCAATCACATCTACTCGGTTGCTTCCGATATTGACTTCGTTTATGGTAGAACGGGACGGAGGGGGGGGGCTCAAGGAGCATAACTTTGATGTTTTGCCAGTTGATCTTCAGTCCAACTTTCGGGGCTTGCTCTGAGAGCACCTGGAGAGCTTTGGTGACCTTTTCGACGGTGTCCGCAACTAGCGCTATGTCGTCGGCGAAGTCAGCGTCAGAGAGGAGTTTTAGTTATTGTTGGTGCATCTTGCTGTTTCCACATTTTACGTTATCATAAACTTCTTAAATCGGAAAACCTTTTTTTTAACTTTAAAAGTAGTTCCAGTGCTCTAGAGGCTATGACTCCCTTAAAGTAAAGACTGCAGAACGGCTCTCATAATCTTGATTATTAGTTTTTGCTTCAATTTTATTAAGGATATTTTTTTTTTTTTGGTTTTTTTTACTGTTTTTATTTACTTTTCCAATGGTTAGTAATATAGCCGAGATATTTGTATGCTCTGGTGAAATCCGGTCATAAAATTTCACTGAAAGACACTATATGCTTTAAGGTTGTTAAAGAGTGTATTAAGTTGAAGCTGTCAAAGAGTATCGAGGGGGATGTTGAACTAAAAAAAAATTACACTTAACTCATCAAGGATGTCTTGTTGGCCTATTTGCAGTACATCAGAAAGGGTTGAGGTATTTAATTGATAACTTCAGGGAATGCTGACAAGGGTGTTGAACGAAACTAAAAGACATTATTACCTTCAGGTGGTTAAAAGGGTATATTTAATATATTTTGAAGTGCTAAGGTTAATAGTTGAAACTTTCAGGGCATGTTGAGGGGTATGTTGAACTAAATTAAAAGACATAATCTACAACAAGGTCGTCAGAAGTGTGTATTTGAAGTATCCCAATTGTAGAGTAGAGTAGAAGTAGAGTAGAATATTTTTATTTATAACACATACATAAATAAATGTCACAAAACAGCGCACATGCCTGGTGGCATACTTTAGCGCTGAAAATATTGCCAACGAAAACTCACAGCCATTTTCTTACTAAATTTTACAACAACGAAAAAGAAAACCCTAATGAACAAAATGCTTAGCGTGTCGTAAAATATTTCTTCACCAGTCTTAGAAAATGTCACTTGTTGCTGCATTCTCGAACTGATGCAGGAATTGAGTTCCTGATTTTTGGGCCAATGTGATGGATGCTGAATCCTGCTCTTGATGTCAGGCGAATATTGCACGAAAAATTTGAATGATGCGTAGTAGGATAATTATGAAATTGCGAATTAGTTGAAAAAGTGCCAGAGAAATTTACAGGTAAATTATTATATTGGTAATCGTGACAAATACTAGAGATAGAAATTAAATGAAGTTGGTCCAAATAGAAAATTCCTGAAGTCCCATATAGGTGTCTAACTGAAGTTCTGCAATCAACATTAAAAAGAATCCTCATTGCTTTATTCTGAAGTATTTGGAGATATTTGAAAACAGACGGAAAGGTAGATGCCCAAACCGAAATGCAATAGAGAAAATATGGGTGGACGAAAGAATAATAAATAGATTTTAGAATAGCTTTAGGAAAAAAGTGACAAAGACGAGTTAGCATACAAATATTTCGGTAAATTTTTAACGACAGTTTTTTTACATATTTATGAAACGACAAATTTTTATCTAAAATAAACCCGAAATATTTGAACTGATCTACCCGTCTTAATTCAAGACCATTCAAAAAAAGAGAGAAGGTATCTGACACTACTGATCCAGTTCGCGAAAATAACATATACTGACATTTTTTTTCACTTAGAGCTAGTAAATTCCTTAAATACTAATCAGACACAGTTGGTAACGTACTATTGAGGTTCTGGAAAAGAACTGATAGGTCCCAGTGAGATGAAAAAATTACTACTTCATCAGCAAACATTATAATTTTACAAAGAGGCAAAACTTCTGGCAAATCATTTGTAAAAAGAAGAAATAGAATAGGCCCAAGGACAGAGCCCTGAGGCACTCTGTAATTAATCGAAAAAGTTTCGGAACGGAGATCACGAGATTTATCAACACAATCTAGTCGTCTCCCAGAAAGGTAAGATGAAAAACAATTTAACAGCTTGTGTTGAAAACCCATAAGACTTTAGTTTAAAAAGAAGCAACGAATGATTTACGGTGTCAAACGCCTTTGCGACATCAAGAAAAATTGCCAACACGCGTTGAACATCATCTAGTGAATCATTAATATTTAGTAAAAGCTCATGAATTGCCAGTTCAGTTGACTTTCCTTTTATAAAACCATATTGAGACGTGTGTAAAATCTTACTATCAAATAAATATTTTTGTAATTGACTATTTCCAAGTTTTTCCAAAATTTTGCTGAAAACTGAAAGTAGAGAAATGAATCTATAATCTGAAGGGTTAGTTGAACTCCCAGCTTTAGGTAATGCAATAACATTTGCTTTTTTTAAAAGCTCAGTAAAAAACCCAAGCATAAGCGATAGATGATAAATATGCGCCAATAAAAATGAAATGCTTGACACTATTTGCTTTACGGTTTGAGCCAAAAATCCAAACTCATCCTTAGAAAAACTCCGTTTAAGCTTCAGAATAACTTTTTTCGATCTCATGAGGCTTAATCTCAGAAAAAGAAAACGAATTTTCTGCATGTTGCTCATTAACTGGAACAGAAGGGGAATTCAGTTGTATATTCATAGTCGATGCAAGTCTAGAACCAATATTACTGAAATAATCTCCAAAAGCATTTAAAATTTCATTGGGCTCTGTAACATTTTCTCCATTTAAAACAAGGCAATTAACACTATTATTCTTACGACTATGAGGACGTATCTTTTCATTTATCAATTGCCATGTTTTCTCATATCCGATTTATACTCCAAAACTTTCTATTTATAATATTTTCTCTTCTCATGTCTGATAATTGAATTTAGCTTATTCATATAAACTCTGAATTCTACAAACGACTCAGGTGTCTGTAATTTAAAATAATTCTTAAATTTTCCATTTTTATGTTTTAACGATGCCAAAATACCTTCAGTAGTCCATGGGTCAAATTTCTGCGCAAACTTTCCATGCGAAACTCGTGTTGAAGAAGCCCGAACCCTCAGTCGCATTATTTGATCAATAAAATCTGAAAACGCAGCATCTGCGTCATCTGAGCCATAAACCGAACTCCAATCATGGTCACCAATTAACTGACGTAGAACTTTACAATCAATCCATGTAGGCCTATATCGCTTTTTTGAATTATCCATTGTTGAATCTCGATGTTGTTTATTACTATTATTTAAATTTAAAAGAACACTCACCGGAAAATGATATGACATATCAGACAAAATTACTGACAATTTTTCAGCATCAAATAAAACAGGAGAGAAAAATATATTATCTAATAATGTAGCTGTGTTACCTGTAACTCTTGTCGGCAGAGAAACACTTGGAAGAAAATTAGAACACAACATCATAGTTAAAAGCTCCTTATTATTTCCAACATCGAGATTCAAAAGATCAAAATTAAAATCACCCGAAATAATAACTGGTTTTTTCAACGCTTCCAGATTTTTCAACAGCGGTTCAAAAACTTCAAAAAATATTTTTCGGTTACCCGACAGAGATCGATAAACAGACCCGAAAATAAATGGATTACAGCCCAAAGGTACAACTTCAACAAAAATAGTCTCACATAACCCTTCATCAAATAAAGACAAAACACTGAGAATACTAAAAGACCAGTCATCGTGAATATACAGCATCTGACCTCCTCTCGCATTCTGACACCTTGTACGCGAAATGCACTTCATCCCGGGCAGATCTAACATTGTAAGGGGTGTATTAGCAGACAGAAAAGTTTCGCAAACTCCAACAATGTCTGTAGGACTAGATGCAAGCAAAAGCTTCAGTTCATTGAATGCACTTTGTAGCCCCTGGGCATTTACATGTAACGATTTGATCGGAAAATTACAACTTCTTGTTTTATCCGATAGAAACTTGCATGAAGAATAATCACATTCAGGTAGATTATTCACATAAGGCATATCTTTATCACTTCCGGTAGGTGAATTTAGAATAACATCTAATTTCAAACGAGAAACAAGAAAACGCTGAAAACGATCCATAAAACAAAAAAAGAAAAGAAAAATTCACAGCTTCTTAGTTTAGACGACAGGTTCATATGACACATTGTGAATCTGAACTACGTCAGCAATCTTTTTACACGGAATAATTTGCGACCCGCACTTGACATAAACTACACCTCGTAAAGTCCATACATTTTTCAAGTCAAATTTATTGCGCGCATGCTTGTAGATTTTTTGCCTTTCCCTGGTTAGAGCCTCATTTACATAGATTCAGGAACCTTCCAAATTCTTGCGATTGTGCAGAATCTCAACTGCAGATGCCTCAGTAAAAAATGTAAGTTCAATCGGAGTTTTTATTTCCGAGGCACCTCCCAAACACCTTGCACCCTTGACAACGGATTTATCAAAATTGAGTCCCATTTCACTGTTAAGTCGAGCTAATACTTTCTCACCAAGGTGAGGCGAATCACGCGCGGGAGAGTCTATCCCAGATACAATGACCTTAGTCAGAAGAGAAGACTGGTTTATATCATCCAGCTTAGTTTCAAGCTTTTGGAGCTTTGCGCAATTTTGAACAATTCTTGCCCGCAAATCGCCAAGTAATTTCTCTATCAGTTAAAATTTATCCTTGAATTGCAGATCGATCGCCTCATAGATAGCTTGCGTAACAGTATCAAAAAAATTTGACTTATTCTGTGTCACCGAATAACTCCCTAATCTGCTGCACTGGTCTTTCACTCTCCGACGAATTTCATCCTGTATGCTGTCGCGAAGGTTTACAATTTCTGACTGCATCAAGTTAACCGACTCAGATAAATCTCCGGCTAAACCTTCTGAGTCCTCCGTACAAAGCCTTATAGCTCACTGAACATTTTTTCTGTCATCTCTCAGCACTTCTTCATATTTCTCCGCGTAAGCCCATATATTCTCGGACGTTACTATTTTAATTTCGTCAGTTCCGTATTCCGTAACAGCAAACTACATAATTAATTTCATCATCTTTGACCGGTATCAGCTACTTAATTTTGCACGGCCTAAGCTAGTAATATTTAAATTGAGCAAGCGTCCGGTTTCCTACTTGCATAGCTTTGGCAAATGACGAAATGAAAAAAAAGCAAAATCTCTCTCTCAATACGTCCGCACACCTTCTGTGTATGAATGTCTAGCAGTGACTGATGACAGTGGGCGTGATAAAAAAAAGGTTGAGCTGAAAACAGCCAATGGAAAATTTACCAAGTATCCAAGTTAAAATATCCAAAAAAGTATGATATAATTCTCTTGTGTTAACTAGTCAATGACTGAATCTATACTGTAATTAATACTATTGAGTTGTTGCTCTCGGAGTATAATGAGGGGTCCGTAAAAGTAATTCAAGAGACTATGTGTTTATCCTTCTTGTCAAAAGAGTGTATCTTCAATATATCAGGAATGGTTAAGTGTTTTATGTTGAAACTTTCAGGGAGTCTTAAGGGATTTTTTTTTTATTTAAAAGACTACGTTAATCTGGGTTCTCAAAAGGGAGTATTTGTGTCATTTCAAAAATGGCTAAGGCTATTCTGTTAAAGCATTCATAGAATGTTGAAGGATATTTGAACCAAAACAAAAGATCCAATGTCCATCCAGGATATTAAAAGGGTGCATTTGCAATACCTCATGAACAGCTGAGACTATCAAGTTCGAACTTACAAAGAATGTTGAGGGATATTTTGAACTAAATCAAAAGACAATATTTGCATCCATGATGTCAAAAGGGTGTATCTGCAGTATCACAGGAATGGCTAAGGGTATTTAGTTGAACTTTTCTGGGAAGGTGTATCTGCAACATTACAAGAATGCCTAAGGATATCTAGTTGAAGCTTTCAGGGAATGTTGAGGGGGATTTTGAACTAAACCAAAAGTTTCTATTGAGCTTAATCAATCTTGAATGTTAAATAATAAATTGTATTTGGCCCGAGCTTCAACTTTTCTATATTAGCATAGTTTGATGGATCAGCTCAACATTAAAAGGGTCGCTATGGTATCTTTTTGTCTCTGACATACTAAAGCAATTCAGAAGGGACTGCAGAATGAAGTATTTCTGGATCAGGTGGTGGATTTGGGTAAACCGACCCCTGAAACTTTGTTCAGGATATTATCGTTCTCAGGCGTAGGCTTCAGAAAATACAAAAACGCCCTCACGCAAGGATCACGCATGTAATTCAGTATTTTCAAGGCTTTCTCTCACATATTGATTAACTTGCATACCGTCAACAACGACGGGGAATATGACACCCTAGTCTAGCCACAGTACAAGTAGTGGAGTAAAACACAGAAAATTCACTATTGGCCAATTATTATTTTTTTTTTTCACATTATAAAAGCACTTTTCATCCTAACACAGAAACTGTTGTTCTTTTGCTTAGCACTTTCCAGCTTTTCATAGAAAAAAGTACGACTTTCTTTGTCGTACGTACTACAGTGCGATATGACCAAGAAAGTACAACAAAAGGGCGACAGTTGCCTTGAGTCATCCATAGTGCAAATGGAAAGTAATTTGATCTTCTTGGAAATAGATATTAGATGGCATTAGGATACAAAAAAAAAATATAATAAAAATCAAAAATTATTGTTTCTGTCACAATCTAGAATTAGACCTTATATTTAAGGGTAATGAATTACTAATTGCCTTATCCGAAGTCGAAGTTAGTAAATTTATCACCAGCGTAGTGATTTATATCTGTAATTTTTTTGTATATTTGTTTATTATGTTAAATAAAGTCAGAAAGTATTTGATTTGACACAGAATGGTTTGGCAAACATTTCTTGACATTACTCTTATGTTAATTTTTACCAGCACCTTTTACCATTGAAACTGTATTTATGTGGATGGCATTTGATGCAGTCAACCGAAAATAATACATTAAAGAACTGATTATTTTACGTCAGTAATGTACTGCTTGTTCACTGATTTTCAGAAAAAGAAGAACTTCATATATGTTAAATGAGTGTAGGTATTGGGGGGGTATATCCCCCTCTAGCTTTCCAGCAATAGTTTGACGTACACTTTTCTGTTGTACGATGCGTTTCTTTGCTTAAACAGGTGAGTATAAATTTCCTTTTTACGTTCAAACAGATTGACTCTTGTATTCTAGGACCTCTAATTATATGTGATAACCCTTTAAAGATAAATAAAAACAAGCATGTAAATATGCATCCACCACCAAATTTCTTGGAAAAATTCAAGATTTCTTGTCTTTGTATAAAGGAACCTGAAATCTCTTCGATAGGTTTCTTGAATTATTTTTCGGCATCAGTTATTGACAACATTTTTACGAATTTCAATCTAAATTCGAGTTATGGCGTATTAACTGATGAATCGGATCACTCTATGTTACTTGGTGAATTTTTGATAAATAGACTGAAATCTAACCCGAATATAAAAGTAAGAAGGACTATTGATGATAAATCATTACAAAATTTGAGAGCTAATTTGACTTGTAGTGACTGGACTTCAGTTTATGAAGAAACCAACCCAGATGCAATGGCTACCCTATTTATTGAGAAGTTCTCTTCTGCCCTTGACTCTGCCTGCCCCTTTTCGAAAAAGCACTCCAGATATGCGACCCAAAAAAACCTTGGATCACCCAAGGCTTACTAACCAGTATTGAACACAAAAATATGCTATTCAGGCAATATATTGATAATCCTGATGTACATGGTACGGACTTCAAGAATTATAAAAACACTCTGACAACCCTGCTCAGAAAAGCTAAACAGGCTTACTACCATAAGCAGTTTCAAGAAGCAGAAGGATCGCCAAAGAAGACATGGACACTGATAAATGAATACCTGAATAAACAAAAAACTAATGTTTCCTGAGACCATAACCAAGCCTGATGGAACATCTTCAACATCCCAACAAGAAGTAGCCAACACGTTAAATGAATTTTTTGCATGTATTGTATGGAGATGCAACCGTAGAGGAAGCTTATGGCCTTTCAATTGTCGTCACGGACAATTCAAGAAAGCACCTACCTTAGCCGTCTTGCTCCTCTATGTTTCTGTCGCCAGTCACTGAAGACGAATTGCTAAAGATTGTTCAATCCATGAAAAACGGTCACTCCAAAGGTCCAGATGGGTCGTAAAATTACCTCATACAGAACACCATTGATTGCTATGTCGGAGTTATCGCACACATCGTCAATTCTTCATTTAAAGATGGCATATTTCCTACTGTCTTCAAGTCGGCGAAGATTATACCCCTCCACAAAGGTAACGACCCCAAGCTGCCTTCAAACTACCGCCCTATCTCTATTCTCTCTGCTTTTCAAAAATTATGGAGCGTTGCATCTACAACAGACTGATGAATTATCTGACTAGGTCTAACTTCTTCAACAAGTATCAGTTTGTATTTAGGCCTGGGCACTCAACCGAACATTCTATAATGGTTTTGCTACAATTTTTTGATTATGCTTTGGACCGTATTGTGATACCAGCTACAATATTTGTGGATGTAAAAAAATCATTTGAGACGATTTTTCATCTGATTCTTCTGGATAAGCTTGAGAACTGCGGAATAAGAGGTAATGCTCTCTTACTCATCCAGTCTTACCTCAGTGGTCGGAATCAATTTGTGGATGGAGGTGCAGTAAGATCGGTAAAAACGCCATTTTCTGAAAAGGTAGGAGTACCAAAAGGTTCAATTCTTGGACCACTACTATTTTTAATATACGCCAATGACTTTCTGAACACTATCACCGATGATGGACTTGCTGTACTATTCACAGACGACACGGCTAATTCTGTCACAGGTTCAGATGAATCATCCGTCAGAGAAAACCTCTGTTTTGGTCTAAAGAAGCTATTGCAGTGGTTTGCTGACAACCTCATGGTTCTAAACTCTTCGAAAACCCATTTTATCATCTTCTCTCGAATTTCTCATGCTGTACCGTCGATTTCCCAAATATCTTTCAGTTTTAACGGAGAACTAGTTACCATTGCAAAGAGGGAGTCTGGAAAGTATCTATGGCTAAAAGTTGATAAACATTTTCCTCGGAAAATTCCGATTGATAGGCTAAGAATGCTGCTACAATTGACTGTGGGTCTACTGTGTTCTCTAAAATTCCTTCTCCATTTCCCTGTTCTTAAGTTAGATTACTATTCTCTAATCTATTCTTACTTTAATTATTGTCCAGTTGCTTATTTAAATACTTTCAAATCTATAATTAACCCCAATCAACGTCTTCAAAATAATGCCCTTCGTACATTAAAAGAACTCCTTTCTTCCCCATCTCCCTCCCTAATAAATCCCCTAATAAGAGCCTGTATACATTTTTAAGAATTTTGCCAGTTGATCCACTCCTTACTGCAAATTGTGTCCTTTTCAGACTAAAACAAATAAAAGAATTATTACCATTGGCTTTAAATTCTAGTAACTTCTCTTTAGTTTCTTTGGTCCAGAATAATTATTGTTTAAGAAGTTCAGCCAAATTACCTTGCCCTAGAATCCGAACTGAAAGATCCAGATTTTCTCCTAAAAATTCAATAATAAAGTTATGGAATATTTATGAAAGTAATATAGATTCGCGTTTTTCTATTCCAGTTTCTAAAGCTAAATTCAAACTATATATAATAAGTTATTATAGATAACTATTCTTTCATCTGAAGTCAGGTTGGCCGGTGCAATTGTTCAAAAATTTTTGATTACGTGGAATGTTATTGCGTTGGTGTGTGTGAGGTGGGTTCAGTGCGTTGATTGCTTTTCTCCCCAGTGTATCTAGTGCACTATCATTTCTTCTCATCGTTTGTTATTATTATTATTATTTCTTTTATTTTTTTAGGGTCCCTGTTTTCGAGTATAACTCACTGTGTAGGCACCCTCTGTAAATATTGTGTTTTCCATTGATTCATATTGTAAAAGTGTTATTTTGTCTTGTAGTGATTTATTGAGAAATTAAATGAACTTGAACTTCAACATATTGAACCTGATATTGCAAATTTGATCAGGATGCACTTCTTTAAGAAGATATTTCATCCCCATTTCTTAAATTAAACACATTCTTTGGCTTTTCCTAAAAATGTTAAACTAATAGAACTATTCATATTTAAAATTAGAATAAAGAGTTGAATCTTGTGACCCAAAATTGTTACCAAAGTACAAGTTGTTTTAATCTGAACCTAACATTCTAAGCTTTTTGAACATTTTAAGATAATAATAAACTTTGCACAAGCACGTTTAATCATCAGGAACGTCACAATAAATTTTGACATTTCTCCCAAATACTTTTGCAATCCCAACCGTGAAAGTTCTAAGGTTTGTTATGTCATTTGCGTTTTATTCTGACCTCTAACCGTAAAAGCTCTAAAACTTGTTCGTTATTTGTGTTTTATTGAAAACTTTTTGTGTTTGAACAGTTTGCTTTATTTTTCAAAACATCTACGACAAATAAAAAATAAATCATTAAAAAAATAAATCAGATGACTGGAAAGAATTTTTTTTACTTGAAATGAAAAGTTACACGAGTTTTTTGTCTTCTTTTGGGTTGAAGCCATCCTGACCCCATCTTGTAGCCACCCTTGTAATGATTAAAATTAGAAGATTAATTTTGTTTTTTTCTTTATTTTACAAACAGAAAAGCTGCTATTGGCCAATAGTTTTTCTGTTGTTTTTTTTTCACATTATAAAAACAGTTTTCTACTTAACACAGAAACTGTTCGTCCCCTGAGAGTGGTTTTGTCGTAACTAAGGTTTTCAAAATTCCGAGAAAAACGAATTTGAAAATTTCACCTTTGCTGGAACTTACAAGGTACAACCGATTTTCTTCGCAAATACATAAAAACAGAGAAAAAATAACAAGGAAGGTCTCCCCAATATGAGATGGAAAAGGTAAAATTTTCATTGTCGAAACTTGAAATGAAATACAGATACGACAATCCGCCCTTAACGAAATGGGAGTAAAATTAGATACGATAAAATGGTGTGGGCTGCCTATTCTTTTCGCCATGAAGATACGACAAACGAGTTCTGATGCAGCAATGCTATTTGAAAAAATATAAAAATTACAAAAAAAGTCAGAAACATTTATTTTTTGTTGAGTTTCTTTGCCGGCCGCCGTTTTACTTCAGTGGAATCCTCCTCTGGATAGGGATCTCGCGTAGACGTAGACGTTCAACAACATGGACAGCCAAAGTGTTGGGACACTTTTTAACCGAAGTAGATTCTTATGATATAGTAGCCATTTTCAAGTCTCCAGAGAAGGAAGTTTTGAACCAAACTCTCTTAGCGTTATCCTGACGGAACTCGAGTTGTTTTACCTTTGAATACGGTACCAACGAGTACTTGTACAGCTTTGCTGGTTTTTGAAAGTCAAAGAACTTTGACTGGGTCATTTGCAGGATATTAAAAGGATGTATCCTTCTTACTTTCAGTAACTTCCTCACCAGATCTAGTGGGGAAACAAATCAAGATGCTTTAGCCCCCGCTCAATAGTGCTATGTACAGCATCAACCTCCGGTATACTCGAATGACCTGGTTCACAATACTTCATAACCACTTGTTCTAAGCGCGGAAATTTTCTTAGAACATCTTGGATGGCGAAGCCTATAATTGAGTTTCGGTTCTGGGACACGCAGGACTCCGATCAAGTAATTAACTGGCAGATATCAGGGTAAGTATCAAGGACTTTTTCCAGTATGGCCACTAGTCCACTAGCTATTTGGTTTGCTCCACGTCCAGCCTCAAACTCGGACCAAATGCAACATTATACCTCATTGATTTTCTCCCCAGTCCTTCTCTGGAATGAAAGAATTGCCGTGAGGTTGAATGTAGTTATCTTCCTTTTATAGAAAAAGGAAGAAACATTACCCCGGGGCAGTGGAAAAACATTCTCCAGATCAAAACAAAGTAGGGGAATAGATAGGTTTAACCTGTCCACGTCACGTTCAATCTTGGTCTCAATTTTACTTTTCACATGAGCCTCATACTTGTCTTTTACTTCCTGATCCATTTCAATTCGGTATTCTTCACATACACGCTTTTCTTGCATAAATCAAATCAATCTGTTTTCGGAATATGAAATGACAAACTAAACTGCGTGTTGTAGATATCACGATACTTGAACTAACTAATATCATTTCTTGCTAGTTCTCTGCAGTATTCCTGATACAGTTCATACATTTTGCGAATGTTTAGATTTGCCTCCAAGAATTTTCTGGTAGACTTGGCTCGAGTATAATGCGATTCAACGCACGGAAAAGATTCAATATGCTTTTTCACTAGTTCAATGTCCTCGTTACTATTTTTTTTTTCGAGGTACCTGTACTGCCTTTGGATTTGGCACTCCTGTTGTAGCAACATTTGAATGTGCGCAGTAAACTCTTCTCTCTGAAATATCAAGAGTAGCCAAATAAAATGTCTTACAAATCCGGACCGTTTTCGTGTTAACGACAAAATAATATTGCAGTATGCAACTCCTGCGCATCTCCGCTTTCTTCTTGGTTTTAGTCTGACTGCAATTATAATGACAATCCTTATTACAAACAACATCCTTCATTTTCTTCTCTTTCCCACGAGTTTTCTGGTTGTTTGGATTCATATATACAGTACCAGAGTTTACTGCTGCCTTGATCTTTGTCTTAACCCAGTTTTTCCTATCTGAAATTCGTTTTCTGGTATTTTTACGTGAATTAGGATGATCCACTGTATTGCTTTGACTATTTAGATCTGGCCTGGTTGTTTCTTGTACAGGTTCAGCATTATTGGGAATCTCGATGTGCTCCTGATTTTTTGCTACCACTGCACCTGTTATGGCACTTTAACTAGAACCACAGCCAACACTGACATTAGCCTCTGAAAAGAGATCATAATCCACATTTTCTTGAAGAGCCTCAGCTACTTCCTGATCAGATTCTCGGAAATTTAGTTCTGAAAGGCTGCTTGCATCTAGTTCAGGTCAATAGAGAGGCTCACTGCCTTTTTCTGAATCAGAAGATAGATCTTCCTCGCTAGAAAAAAACAAACAAAAAACTATAGCTTAAATCTTGAGTACACCAGTCAGAAAAGTTCAAGAAGGCACACTTGTGCCTCTTTAAAGAGGCGACCCACCACAGTGCTAAGCGATTTCCGGTCTTAGCGGTCGCAGAGAGACGGCGGTGATCGCATTTTGTATCCTAAGCTCAAACTAAGAAACATGCAAAATTTCACCCCCCCCCCCATCCAACTTTATCTGTTTTCCAAACACCAAATATAGCCACTTAATGTTCATCAAGTTATTTTTTTTTTATCTGACACGCCTGAAGGCCACGGTTGGCAACGGATCCGAGTGAATGAGGACTCATTCGAAGGGGAATTCTACCTGTTAGAGCCTTTTGATATTTTCAAACCGAAAAAATTACCCCCCCGAATTTACATTTATGAAAAACCTCGTTTTCCTATAAGAGCCCATGTTAATTTTTGAAATTCCTAAAAGCATAGTATTTCATTATTAAATTAGATCAAAATAGTCCTGTTAACCTGACAAGACCGACTGCAACCTTCCAAAAATTCCAGCTCTTTCCCAGAAGTTTTTTTTGTCGAAAAACGAAAATCTTACTTTGTATTTGCTTGCGTCGAAAATAGATTGCAGAGACTAAAAATAATTTAACAAGAGTCTCTGATGGTACAAGGTTCGAACTTGTGACTCAGCCTCTTTAACTCTTTAGAAAACGTAGTTTTTTTTTTAAATAATACTACACAGGGGCGGATCCTGGGCGGATCCAGCCTCCTAATCCCTGTACGTTTTAAGGTTCAAACTTGTGACTCAGCCTCTTTAACTCTTTAGAAAACGTAGTTTTTTTTTCAAATAATACTTCACAGGGGCGGATCCTGGGCGGATCCAGCCTTCCAAGATCATAATATTGTGCAACACACAGTAAAGGAGAAGCACTCAAAGATCATTTCTGTAGTTAGATGGTTGTCAAGCTCCTGCATGTGGTCTGTGGGTCAGATCACTTAGATCTTTAAGGGTGTGTCCAAGCTTGGCAGCTGAGCTACAGGAAGATCCAGAGCTGTAATTTGCTTAACAGACAGGCTGCTGCATTACAAGGAAACACTACCAAAATATGACCATAGCCAAGATTTATTTTGACCACTGATATGCACCAAAAATCATAACAAATCAGGTAGCATATTAAATAGGCTACCTGATTTGTAGCCTATTCTTTAATAATAATTTCTGGTCGTTTTGAGTTTGAATTTTAACAGGTATTTGTATCTCCTGAGCTTAATTATAAAATGTCCTTTACTTTTCATTTAAATAATTTTTTTTCTGAATGTTTTTTTTAATTAATTTCTGTTCGTTTTTGATTGAAAAAAGTTTCCAGTTTTTAAGGCATGGGGGGGGGGTGCTTACTGTCCGATTATTGTTGACTTTGAAAAACGGATCTAGAACTTTCAATTTAAATCGAATGAGGCTTTTTTCAAAGTCTATACGATTATCTCTTTGATATAAACCTTATATATGAACAATAGACAGCTTGCATAACTTGTGGACAGCGATGCTGTCCTGACAACATTGAACTTGTGGACAACAATGAATGGATTGAAAAAATAGCTCCAATAAGGGGATTTACACCATTTCACTTGCTGACACAAAGGGATCACGACTGTTTGGAATTGACCTTAATAGGAATTTGTGTGCCAAAGCAATTTTGCATCTATCACAGAGTATGTATTTTAACCTTATAATTGGAAAATTATAACAGACTTCCTATGTGTTCTTCCCATACAAAACCCCTTCCCATAAGTTATAAACCCCCCTCAATAAGTTATGCCCCAGGGCACAACTTACAACGCCTACCCCTGGGCCCTGGTGGGCTGTGTCGACACCGGAATTTAGTTATCAGAACTTTGGACTATTTTAACAAAATGTCCATTTCAAAATTTTTATCTGATGCATTTAGGACGTGGAGGAGGGAGAGAGGCTAGTTGCCCTTCAATTTCTTTTGACTCTTAAAAAGTGAACAAGAACTTTCAATTTTCAATCAAATGAGCCCTCTTTAAAGTTTATACGAGCATCCCTTCCATAAGAAATAATATGAAGGATTTGGGGAATCCTTAAATTACAACCCTTGCCCTGAGGGCTTCGGGGGAGTTGTAATCCTTAAAGATCTAATTTCCAGAACTTAAAACTACGTTTAATAAAATGGCTGTCTTAAAATTTTGATTGGATGTGTTTGGGGAAAAGGTGAGCGTGAGAGGGCGGTTAGTTGCCCTAAAATCACTTTTGACTATTACAAAGGGCACTAGCCCTCGGAATTTCCAATCAAATAAGCCTTTTTTGAAGTTTCTACAACACTGCTTTTTATAAAAACCTTATATACCCCCAGGGCATAACTTAAAACCCTTGCCCTGAGGCTTGAGGGGGATTGTCCTCCTCAAAAACGTATTTTCTATCTGGAAATCAACTAGGCTGAACAAAATGGCTATCTCAAATTTTGATTGGATGTGTTTTGGGGAATGATGGGCGGGGGGGGGGGATAGTTGCCCTCCAATCACTTTCGACTATTAAAAAGGGCACTAGCCCTTTGAATTTCCAATTGAATGTGCCTGTTTTGAAGTTTCTACAGTTCAGTTTTCAGTTCAATTCAGTTCAATTAATTTTATTTAACATCAAAATACATTTAACTAATGTGCCAAGACCCGCCCCAAGGAAGATACAAAAAAGCACTTGCGATTGGGCGGGTATATACAACTCATTTACTAATTAATGATTAACTATAAACAAAAGAACAACAAAAAAAATTTATTAACAATAATAATAAAAAAACAAAAACACTAAAAAGAAGAAAGAAAAGAAAAGAAAAGAAAAGAAAAAAAAATCTCTCATCAATTCATTTAAATAATAATAATAAAGATAAATAATAATAATAAAAAAAACTATGAACCTTGACCTAACAAATAATTTTTCAAATTCTTTTTAAATAACCCCTGGTGCTCAGCCGCCCGAATGCTTCCTGGAACAGAGTTTCAAACATTAGGTCCGGAAAATCTATTATGGAAACCGGCCCTGATGCCACTTCTATTTGGAACAATGAAGTCACTAGCATGACGAGTTTCATAATTGTGCGAAGAACTGTTGTCACTAAAATATTCACGAAAAACCTCTGACCTAACATCATTCCAGCATTGATAGGCAAATATTCCTATTTGGTAGTCCCGTAGCTGTCCTACATTCAACACTTGCAAATTGTTGAAGCAAGCTGAAGTGTTATGTGTACCTTCAACATACCCACCAATAAGACGCGTCGCTTTATTTTAAAGAGTCCGAACACGTTTAAAATTCACATAAAAATTACTTGCCCATAACATGCATCCATACGAAGCATATGGGTGAATCAAAGCATGGTATAAAAGCAATAAAACTCTCTGAGGTATAAAATTATTAAAACGATGAATCACTCCAAGACCACGTGGAACCTTTGTGGCAACAACATCACTGTGACGTTTCCACGAAAAATTACAATCAATGTAAAAACCTAAGTACCTGATTTCTTGAACCTGAACTACAGGCTTATTATTAAACAGAATTCTACCATCAATATCACTGGAATTGCCTACTCTAGAATATACAATAAAATTAGTCTTAGTAACATTAACTGATAACAAACTCAAACTAGTAAAAACATGGAGATTTCTCAGAACACAATTCACTTTCAACACAAGACTATCCAAAGAACGACTAGAAAACGGAACTGCAGTGTCATCAGTAAATGACGTTAAACAACAATCTGGAAGATAAAACCTCATGGTATCCACATAAACCCAATACAGAAGTGTACTAAGGCCCGATCCCTGTGGCACACCGCACGACACTTGATAAGGGGAAGAAAAAGCATCATCAATCATCACTTTAATAGACCTCCCGCACAAATAACTTTCAAACCACTTCAAACTTACTCCTTTAACACCTAAGTTTCTAATCTTTGCAATAAAATTTTAAAATCTACCGTATCAAATGCTTTCCTAAAATCAAAAAATACTGCTAGGGGGATTTCACCTTTTACTAAACAATTATTTACAAAATCAACAAGATGAATGACAGCATGACTAGTGGAATGACCTTTTCGGAACCCGAATTGGGGGTGTCACTGAGTAGGCTATGTTTCGTGAGATGGTCATATAGACGGCGATGAATCACTTTTTCTAAAATTTTTTACAATAAAGGCAGTATCGATATTGGTCTCCAGTTTCCGGCATCTGACCTGGGACCCTCTTTGTAAAGCGGGATAACTTTAGCTTGCTTCAACGCTTCTGGAAAGGTCCCCGTTACCATAGAAAAATTGATGATATGGAGAATACATGGTAGTATATACATTAACACAGCTTTAAAAGTTCTCAGATTCACGCCATCTATCCCAGCAGAATTCGATTTTATATTTTTCACTATTTTAATCACTTCACCACTTGTACACTCTTCAAACTGGAACTCAACAGTATCTCCACGAAAGTCCACGAATTCCTCGCTAAGAAAATTTTCCCTGTCACACCTTACACTCTCTTGAAAAGACGAGCCAACCTGAGAATAAAACTGGCCAAAATGATTCGCGACTACACTTTTATCACTCACATAACTTCCATTTATATCAATGCAAGGCGACTGACTACTTTTCTGATTTTCCATAAACTCATTAATAGCCTCCCATGTGGCTTTGGTATCTCCCTTACTATCAGAAAACTTTTCTTCAAAATACTTCTTCTTTGCTTCCCTTCTCATACTGTTCGCCTTATTTCTCACTCGCTTGAACTCCGTAAAATCTGCGTCATCCAGACTGTTAAGATATTTCTCATATAAAAAGTTCCTTTTTTTTTTATCATGTCTATTATTGGCTTCGTAATCCATGGCTTGCAGGGATCATCCCTCTTTTTTTTGGTCAAGCGCAAGGGGCATGTTTTCTCATAAATCGGTTGGAAAATATACATGAACTGATTATACACTAGAGAAGAATCACCAGAAATTCCCAGGACCAAGTCCCACTTTATACAGCTCAACTCCTCGGCAAAGCTATTCAAATTTTTCTTTTTCCGCTCACGTCTCAGTATTTTTTTAGCCGGGATACGTCGTTTTCTAAGACATGTCACATGAGCAATTACCGGGAGATGATCCGAGCCTGGATATACTATTACATCTGAATAGCTTTGACTCAAATAACTAAGTCCCACGAAGACGTTATCAGTTAAGGTCGCAGAATGAGTAGAGATTCGGGTAGGTACACAAGTTACAGGGTAAAGGTCACTTGAAATCATATAATTAAAAAAATCCAAATTATCACCTGAAAGATCTAAAAGATTATAGTTAAAATCACCCATACAAAAAAACCATGCTTGTAGACGAAACCAACCTCATCAACTCATCAAAACCTGCAACAAACTCATCCAGGCGAGCACTGGGCGGCTTATACACCACACTAATTAAAACTTTCCTTTTTTCAATTTCTAATTCCAAACAAAACTTTCAATCTTACCTTCTATCCATACTCCCAAATCCTCCCTCACCATATACTTCATATTTTTCTTAATCAAAAATCCCAGGTCTCCTCGGTTCATAGTTGATCGGTTTCTCACCTCAAAATCATATCCTGGAAAAGAAAAAGCCGAGAGAGATTGGTCAGAACTCAAAAAAGTTTCACAAATACCCATTATATCAAATTTTGAAAAGATATCCCAATCATCTGCAGAACATCTAAATATCCCGTAGTAAGGTGGCAATTCCACGTGCAAAGACACAGCGTCATGTCTGTACTAACTTGCGACGGCAATATATAAGAACTCTCACGAAGAGGCTTTGAATTAATAATAGGCAAATCATCACTTCCAATTTGAGCCTCTAAATGATCTTCAATACGGAGTGGATTACGCATAAATCTATTCAATGAAGAAAGATCATTCAGCATAAGTAAGGAAATATACTAATTTTTCTTTTCTAAGAAAACAAAATAAAAAAAATAAAATAAAACAAACAAAAAACACAAATAATCAACTTTTACTAAAGCACTAAAGAGTGTCAACAAGTGAGCGGATTCGTGTTGGGTGGCTATCACCCTGCTCACGTTTGTAAACACGGCCACGATTGGACCACACGTTTCTTACACCATATCTGTCTCTCGCACCTTCAAAAATCGCTTTTTTTATTTTCGTAAGATATTCAGTGACGAATACACCTGATTTCGCCAGCTTTGATTTCGCTCTGAAAACATTATACGCCGTATCTTTAGTTGCAAATTTAACGAGAACTGGCGCAACAGTCGAAGGTGTCTGGATGTTCCGGGCAGCGTTCGGAAGTCTAAAACGGTTCACAGACAACAACTGTTCTTTCTGGACATGTACACCCATTCTATTCACTATATCAAGAACATTAGTACCCAGGTCATTTCCGGGATCCTGCTTCACCCCGAAAAAAAAACCAAAGAAACAAGCGAACGCTCCTGTTCGTAATCGTCCAGCTTCTCCTCAATAGTAGCCACCCTAAGCTCTAATGACTGAATCTGCCAATTCAGGGATAAAACAGTTTTTCTATTTTCTCAAACTTTACGTTGTATTCTAGCGTGATCGAATCATATATTTCCGAAACAATCAGTTCAGGGTTCAGAGCGGCTTGTTGCGATGAGCCTGCTACTCCCGTCACGGAAACAACTTTTTCCTGAACTTTTTTCTCTATTTCTTTAACTAGGCCAAATTTAAGCTTTGTAACTTCATCTTGTGCTAAAGTAAGCTGATTTCGGATTGCAGATGTTTCGCTCGAAGCAGTTAAATCAGCACCCGCGCCTTTCGCAGTTTTCTTTTTCAAAAACTGATAGCAAAGAACAGGAGAAGATTCGCACTCACGGAAAACATGATTTACGCCCTTACCCGTTTTTTTTTTCGAATCTTTTGCATAATTTCCACTATATGAAAGAATATTCGCTTCCAACACTGTCTGAAGGTAATGGGATCCGTTGCAAAAAAACAATTTTTGCGTAGACTCTTTTTGGTTATTTATGCTAACAATCCGGACTGGCCAGAAGGGATATTCTTTGAACTGAGCTACCGCCAAATATCCCTTCTGAAGATGAAAATAAAATCCAATAAATCGAAAGTTGACTTATCCTTAGTGGACAGGATCTTCCAAAACTAATATGTTAAAAATTAAGAGCAGGAAACGAAAACTTACTCGCAAGGGGGGCAATTAAATCCCCCCTCTTTCCAACAATGTCTTGCAATAATCACGTCCGCCAATACTATAATTATTATCCAAAGAACGAAAAGTCACTTGAATGCATTCAGGTAATTGCGTAAGATTTAATCCTTTACAAAATATATGTGACCTTCACTCCAATCACTTTCGACTATTAAAAAGGGCACTAGCCCTTTAATTTCCAATCGAATGAGCATGTTTTGAAGTTTCTACGACAACGCCTTCTATAAAAACCTTATATGCCCCCAGAGCATAACTTAAAACACTTGCCCTGAGGGTTGTGGGGGAGTATCCACCTCAAAAATATATTTTATATTTGGAAATCAACTACGCTGAACAAAATGGCTATCTCAAAATTTTGATTGGATGTGTTTGGGGTAATGATGGGCGTGGGGGGGGGGGCTAGTTGCCCTCCAATCATTTTCGTCAATTAAAAAGGGCACTAGCCCTTTGATTTACAATCGAATGAGCCTTTTTTGAAGTTTCTACGACACCGCCTTCTACAAAAACCTTATATGCCCCCAGGGCATAACTTAAAACCCTTGCCCGGCGGCGTGTGGGGGAGTGTCCTTCTCAAAAATATATTTTCTATATGGAAATCAAATACGCTGAACAAAATGGCTATCGCAAAATTTTGATTGGATGTGTTTGGGGAAATGATGGGAGTGGGGGGGGGGAGGGGGCTAGTTACACTCCAATCACTTTCGCCTATTAAAAAGGGCACTAGCTCTTGAATTTCCAATCGAATGAGCCTGTTTTGAAGTTTCTACGGCAATGCCTTCTATAAAAACCTTATATGCCCCCTTGGCATTACTTAAAACCCTTGCCCTGAGGGTTGTGGGGGAGTATCCTCCTCAAAAATATATTTTCTATGTGGAAATCAACTACGCTGAACAAAAGGGCTATCTCAAAATTTTCATGGGATGTGTTTGGGGCACGGAGGGGCGTGGGGGGGGGGCTAGTTGCCTTCCAATCATTTTTGAATATTAAATCGGGCACTAGAACTCTCGATTTCCAATCGAATGAGCCCCCTTTGAAGCTTCTACGACAACCCCTTCCATATGAACTGCCTCTGGGGGAAAAAAAATAATAAATAATAAAACATTGGAGCCATATGGCCTTTACTATAGGCAACGCTACAGCGTTGCCTCTGATACCAGTTATTTGGCTTAAATTTCCCAGGAATGCAGAGACGGATCCTGCCGGTGGACGGTATACTTCTCCAACTGTTATTTTCTTCTGTGAAGGTAAGAATCTGATATGATATGATTTATTAACACTAAAAGCCCTACTGGGCCATGGTTAATACACAATACAAAAATAATAAATGAAAACATACTTGTTATAAACAAAACAAAAATAAAGTAAAACATAAATCTAAAGAAAATGATCTCTACGCTCCATGCCCAGTCCAATAAACCTTCCCAAATCCTTTATCCCCAGAAAATGTTTATCTCTTAATATATTATATGGATATTTCAAGGAAAAGTGATTCATATGCGCCTTCGACGTTCCGTGTTAATTTTCTACTAATACACACTGAGTAGTCTTGCCGTGTATAAATAGCTAAGCCTCCCCTACTCATAGTCGATCTGTGCGAAAAATGGGAAGTGTCCAGGTTTTTCCAAAAGGGTATCTGTTTGTAAGGTTAAAAAAGTTTTGCAAAGTCTCATTACGTCTGGCTGTAACTGTTGGCAGAAAATCATTAGATCAGAAAACGAAGAGCATAACCCTTGACAGTTCAGTTGTAGAACAGTAAGCTGAGACTCAGAACGTCCCCTACTTAAATTACATACTTCTTGATACCGGCTTCTGGGAAATTTACTCTTATCGAATAACGGAGAATCTGATTCATTATTAATTTCAAATAAAAAAAAATTCCAAATCAAACAATTTTTGGATTTGGAATTTCAGACTTGCTATATCCAGCAATATATATATATACCGGG